>NW_027272999.1:0-86374 GCF_040938485.1 Diadema antillarum
GGTATAGTTATCGAACATCAAGACGTAACGATCCACAATGTCTGTGACCCTTACTATCTCCTCACGAACGGCTTCCGCATCGGCATTTTGACTTTTGTGCGTTATCACTACAATCGGATACGTGTCTTCATACGATGTGGATAGAAAAGGGAGAAAATACACGAATAAATGAGAAACAAATGAAGAAACGAAAGACATTTAAAAATGGTACATTTTACTGCTTTAAATTGCATGACTGGTAAATGAGTGAAGACAACTAAGTGTTTGATATGACCAACATAGAAAAAAAATAGATATATAATGTCCATCTCGAGATCATTTTCACCTTTCAACGTTCTCAGTATCAATTGGATCATTAAAGTTTCTACATGGATATGTCTCTTGAATGGCACAATGGAGTTGCCATCCACTATGTGGTAAAGACCTGTGAGTCGTAGTTTACGTAACCATGATAACATAATGAATTATACGGGGTACTTTAGAGAGGCATGCAACAAGTTACTTAAATAAAATCTTTAAAAAAAAAGCCGTTTTGGAATTTGAATACAGAAGTGTGTATTCTGAGGAAAATAAGTATAATATCATTTAAAGAAAAAATGTTTGTCTAATGATTCTAAACGCGGCTTCTCGTCAGTCTATGACGTGACAAAATGTCTTACAAATGAATGCATGTTATTGTTTGCTCCAGCTGTGATGGATTTAATACGTAGTGTCATCCAGGCCTGCCTCCCACCTAAAAAAATGAGTTTTGAATACAATTTTGACTTAGCTTCTTGTGCCTCGAAGGCCATATCAGACCTTTACAACTATGTTGACTAACAATAGGGTTCATGACAGATTTTAAAGTCAGTTATCCTCTGAAGACAAAACGTGTTATATGAAAAGCATCAAACTTTGTCACAACTGCATCTTCATAATGGTAAAATCCAATGAATAAAACAAAGCAGAAAAAAAAATCCGGAGGGAACCTGGGTTGTGTCAGAATATGTGATTAATCCACGGTAATCCAAGTCACGGTAATAATGAGAAACCTGGCAGTAATATAATGGGGTGAAGGGAACAAAACGCGATTGTACGTGGTAGGCCATGACAAAACTTGGCGGCGGTTTGTGATGGTACGTGACGGGAAATAGTGTGTAGTCTAGACTGATGAGAAGCCATTAGAACGGCGTCTGATAGCTACATGTCACTAGAGTGAGGACAAGAATAATTCGACTATAATACGGGGAGGGGGCGGGGGTATCCTACCAGCAAGCCACGGCACGCGGCGCACAGTGGGCCAGAGAGATACCAAAGTGCGCCAAAAGTCACTTTGGGCACTTGGGATTTTTTAATTTTTGACATGCGCTCTTGAGAGGTAATGCTTTGAAGAATATATCATTAAAATATTTGAATCAGGTATGTACTTTAAAGGGGTATATTTCCTACCTGAAGTAGCAAAATACAATATTTTAAGAGTTTCAAAGCAAATTGTAACCTCTTTAATAAATAAATAATTTCAACATGTAGTTTTTGAGATATCAACCTGTTATTTCTCCCACATATTTCTTAGAGTTCATTTTACGTTATGAATGCCATAAAAATGCAAAGAAATTTAATGTTCATGAACATCTTACGCTAAATATCCTGGAAAAGAGGCTAATTATTTGTCTTTTTAATATATCCTAATATATATATTTTTTTTATTCATTTATTTTTTTCTCGCACGTTAAAGACACAGAAACATGAATAACACTGAATAAGAGGCAAACAGAGTTATAAAATACATGTATAGGGCTAGTCCGGCACCTAAAAGACCCCTCCTCCGAAGATAAAAGAGTACATAATTGCACATAGCCAAGGCCATGTAGCCATATTGTCCATAATTGTCATAGCCACTACTGTAAACATAGATATTCCCACTGCGATACATATTTTATGGACACCTAAATACATGTACTTCGATGCTACTCTTGACATATGCAGATAAACCGTTAAACACCAAAACACAGAGATTTTATTCTCATCGGCTGCTCGTTGGAAGCAAAGACTGTTGCTTTCCGGCCGCTCAGCAAAGTGTATAGTATCGCAGTTTGTGAATCCGATTGCAGGTCAATGTCAGACATTGCTCGCGTGATCCTCATCGGACGATCTTGCCTCATCGGATCATGCCTGACATGTCTGACATTGAGCTGATAGGCGACCAATACAAGTCGGATTCATCAGACTGTGATCCCATACACTTTGTGGGTTGTCGGAAGCAAAAAAACTTTGCTTCCGCCGTCTGATGAGAAAAAAAAAATCACTGTGGAACGTGGATGAATTTATAATTTCATATGATTGTGATTTCGATAAATTTTTCATTAAAAAAAAATCTTATTATTCTAGCTTTTCCAAGTAAACTTTCATACACGGCAGACTCATTCTTAGCTGCTAAGTCATAACCTTTCATTTTCCTGATTACTGACTTCACAATTTGTTATCCTTCCATTTAAATTAGACAAAATGGTTTTTGCGCTTGTATGAATTGATATGGCATAGGCCTAAGGTTATATATGAAGTAGAGAGATAAGAACTATATCGGAGATTGATTTTATATCGCGCATTTATGTCCTGCTATAGAATAAAGTGAATAAATTCACCCAAACGTACAGCGTACGTCATAAACTTATATTCTAATTAGTTTTACACGGACAACAGTATCATTTTGCAGTACGTGTGTAATATGGAACTTTCAGCATAAATTCGATTCTTTTAACGAAACCCGAATGTTTATACACTTTCTATGACATGTAAGCATCGTGTATTCAATGGTAGTAGATAAGCAGTGTCAGTGAAGGTGAAAAGATAAATCAATCTTTAAAGAAAAAAATAACAGCCTAAGATTTGCATTGCTTTATTCGTCATTTACAGACAGATTTTTGGTAGCCAATGAAAAAACAGCATCACAGTGACGTCATATGAGTTTGAAATTATGTTCAATCAATTCTACGCCCCTAATTACCCTAAGACATCAAATTTGGGTAAAAAGAAACCACGGAATATAATTTTGGCGCACTTTGAGCTCATTCTGGCCCACTGTGCGGCGTTTTGAGCAAACGGGGCTACTGTGGCAGCCGGGAACATGGTATAAACGTAGCATTATGTAGAATGGCTGGTCATTATTGAATTACACGTGAATCTATTGTCTTCCTTTCAATGGGAAAGGTCTAGTTTGGAACATATTTCAACTTTATCGTTTTCTTGTTGCGGCTAGCATTGAAACAAATGGAACGAGACTGCTGTGACTTCATCTCTCATACCCCCTTATGGTTAATAGAGTGATTACACGAAGGTTGAGTATCATAAACAAATTCTTATTCAGGTGCTGAAATGTACGTAGCTGTACCAAATACAAATCAACAGAAACAAATCATGATATGATGGGATCACACCTCCGGACAAGCCGTGCGTGCGTTTGGCGAAAAACAATTTTTGCTACCCGGAGGTCCCCACAGATGACCTAGTACGTGTCTCACCCGTAGTCACCCGGAATTTCGCACGCAATTCCTATTTACCCGCAGCCAAGTTTAGGCCCTGGCACACATTTCCGGCCTTGTTGCGTGTCGTGTGGGGATTTTCCAACATGCAGCATTTTTTTTTTTTTTTTTTTTTTTTTTTTTTCTGGCGGACAAAGATTTGGGGTGAGTTTCGCATGCGTCTTACTTGCTGGACAAGTGCTACTACGTACGTTCTTCTTACGTTCATTCCGTGTGACACCTCCGTGAAGGAATCCCTCTGAAGGAATTTGATATTGCACAACTCCCACAGAATATCCCATATAAGCATAGATCCACGGGCAACTTACGTTCTTTAACTGCCTGTGACTTGCGGCAACTACGGGCCTCCTACTAGTGCTCTGCGTGGACTTCTCCGGACAATCCCCGCGACTCATCCGAAAAATGTTTGATCATGCTCAAAACTTGGCTGCGGGTAAATCGGACTTGATACTACGGGCGAGATACGCGCTAGGTACTGTGAGGTGCAGGCCAACTGCTGGGAGGTCCGGATAGCATCTATTTTTTTTCACGCAAATCAACACGCAAGGCTTCCCCAGACACGGTGTTACAAAGGCCTTGAGCATGCTCAACACTAGTTCCGGGTGAGTCGCGGGGGTTTGCCCGCAGAGGTACACGCAGAACACCAGTAAGAGACTCTTAGCCGCAGTACCTCGAAGGCAACTCTCACCCATGAACTTCGCAGTCCCCGTATGTCGCTCATATCAAAGTGAAAAAGGCTCGGTTACGAAGTTCTCACCCAGGTTACACGGAATACACGCAAATAACAGGTAAGTAGCACGCGTCTAGCAGGTAAGACGCAAGTGCGTAACTCGTCTACGTTCTTGTCCGCCTGCTGGAAAATCCATACTCGCAAGAAGCTCGCGTAGCTTACCCGGAAAAGTGTGACAGGACTTAATAAATAACATTAATTGGACTGAAAATGAGACTGCCAACATGACCGGTGGTTACTAGGAGCCGTTGTTTTTGTGTGGTCTGTTCATGATATCATTCACGGTGCAATAAAGGTTTTCTTTGACTTTCGTTTGGCCGTGAGTTTAGCTCACTGATGGTGAATGAAAATAATATGTAGCTCATTGTGATTACATTCGCTTCGTGCCACTAACTCGTCAATGCTCGTTTGTGTTTGTGTGAATACTATGAAAATCATATATAACTACCGTAGCTATTTAAAAAAAAAAAGGGGGGGGGGTTATTGATTTATGTTTTTTTTTCGCGTTTCATTCCTTTTTATTTTAGTTTTAACAATATCATAATCTTCTGAGAATGTTTCGGATACAATGCCATCTCAGAGACTAAACATTGGACAAATACATACCGAGTGGATAATGTTTGTATTTATTTCATACAGAAATCGTCAAACCGTTAAATAAGTTATATACAAGTGTTTGTATACATAATGATTAACATTGTTGTAATTGTGTGTGCGAGAAAATGTCTTCTGACTAATCCGATGGACTTTATTAACCTTTTATATCCTGACGTTGCCATTACCTGATTGTTCTGTTTTTTTTTTTTCAATTTCCGTGGTCTTATACAGTTCCCCACTAATGAATAGCATCACAAATGTAGTCAAGGAGGACGTTTTTTTTAAATGAAAATTTTATCAAGAGTTGAAGAGTTTGTTTGCAAAAACCAATAAGTCCGTATTTGCCAAATGGAGATATTTGCGATTAAAGGTCAAGAAAAATAAAGAGAATCATACAAATTTTGCTTCTTTTTACCATAACTTCAAAAATGTACCTTTATATGCAGTGACCAATAGGTGTTATTTTGTACTTTATGACAGGGACCGTGCTTTAAAATCTTTAAAAAAATGGACTTATTGGTATTTGCGAACAAACTCTTCAGGTGTTCCTATCTCAATTGGCGAAAATTTGTCAAGAGGTGTTCCTATCTCAATTGGTGATAACTTTTATTCTGTAAACTTTACATACAATCAGTTTTTTAACATGAATTTTAGGACAAAAATGTAATCACCATGTATTAGATCTAAACCCACCCCCCCCCCAAAAAAAAAAAAAAAAAAAAAAAAAAATGCATGACTGGTGAGAGGGAGGAGTCACTGTGTACTTACCGGTTTCATTTCCTACCATCTTGTCGAATTTACTGATGAACTTTATCGCGTCTTCTCCAGTGTCTGACCTGAAATATCCAGAAAATATAAAGACAGGTCTTTAACATTCACTTTTTTTCTTTTTTTTTGTGTGTGTATGTGCGTGTATGTGTTTATTCTAGTTAATAGGCTGTATGCATTCCTTCATGTGCCTTGTAGTCAACAAGCCAAGCTAATTATTGGCAGCACCGATTGCCTGACACCCACCACACACGATCATATATTATGTGACCCTGCAACACAAAACCAACAAAAAGTCGCCAGACATGGATTTTTAGTTAAGTGCGGATATTGAAAGAGCAGACTCTTAGCTTTAAAATGATGTATAACTCAATTTATATGGACTCCCTTAACCTATCTAGATACTGGTTAGGAAACACATACTCTGGAAAAGTGTGAATAGATAAAAGAGGCTCTGAAGTAGAGAGTCTATTTAAGCCCTTAATCTTTACCAAGCTGTGCTAGCTGTTTGATGATAGGCCTGGACAGAACACAGGATGTAAGCCATTGGATCAACAACAATGAAGAAATCGTTAGATTAAGCTGAAATTGAAGATGCTTTATTAACACATTCTGTCCATGATTATTGCCAACTTTCAAAGCAGTAGCGTTATCCTTTCAAAAGTTATTAGTCTTTAAAAATGAAGGGTATGCGAAGGATTTCAAGAAATGGAAATGGGTCTCTGAGACATACCTGATCATTCTACACTCCTCCCCCCCCCCCCCAAAAAAAAGGGCTGTAGAAAACTGCTGAAAACACACTTTCCCATTCATGTTATGATCCCAAACTGGTAAGAATATTGTAGAAGAAGGATAGCTCTTTCAGAAAATATGAAAAACTCAAGATTGACTTAGTTGACCCATTTCACCTTTTTTGAGTCCTCACAAAAAATCACGGGATGAGACTTTTTGTTCGTTTTGTGATGTACGGCCACACATTATATTCATTGTTATTTAAAAATTCTTTTTTTTTGTCTTTGAATAGAAGGGAAATTATATCTGAAATCCGAAAGAAATGTGGAAGACCATTAACCTGTTACAAATCCTTGTCCTTTGCACTAACAACGAGCAGAAGGACGGACCAGTGCATATTCCCAACCCCAATCTATCTGGGCAGGTCAGCCCAATCTCCTCGTCCACACCTAAGAACGTCATGTGTTCCGCGAGATGAAAAAAACTTACATGTGACCGTGCACCACAACGAATAAAAAGTCGCACCCCTTGATTTTACGTGAGAAACCGAAAAAAAGAAGAAGAAGATGAAATGGGTTAATCGAGCCAATCTTGAGTTTTTTTTTTTTTCATATTTTCTGAAAGGGTTATCCTTCTTCTACGTAATCCCTTACTTTGGGAAATTGGGATCATAATTACGAATGGAAAAGTGTGATTTCAGCATTTATTTCTACAACCTTTTTTTTTTTTTTTTTTTTTTTTGGGGGGGGGGGGGGGAGTAGAATAACCTGGTATGTCTAGAGGCCCCTGTTGCGACACGGATTGTCGCCCCTACACGGATTGTCGCCTCCTGCTCGGGGCGACAATCCGTGATGGGCGTTGGCGCCACGGATTGTCTCCCCCTACACGGATTGTCGCCCGCCCTCGAAGCACATTTTGCTGGGTAATATCGTTCTGGACATAATCATTGAAATACTAATATGTAACTTACATGGCTACATCCATGCAAACATGCCATGTAAAAAGTCATGGTGAGGTTTCAAGGAAGTGTGTATGTGCGCCTGCACATGATACTTTAGTGTCCGTTTGTGCCTGTGCGTGTGTGTGTGTGTGTGTGTGTGTGTGTGTGTGTGATGGAAGAATGTGTTTATTATGTCAGTTTTTTGCGTATGTGTTTTTTAGCTGCGCGTGGGGAGGGATACCTAGTAAGCTGTTGCTGGCATAAACATTGATATTGATTTTATCAGCAGCTTTGAATTTGATGAGTTTGTTTGGCAGATTTGTATATGTGACCCTGCACCTCAAAACAAACAAAAAGTCGCCAGACATGAATTTTTAGTTAAGACCATATTCTGAAAGAGCAGACTTTAAGCTTTAAAATGATGTTTAACTCAAATCAAATTGACTCTCCTAACCTATCTAAACATTGGAAAGAAAGCACAAACTCAGGAAAAGTGTGAACTGAGAAAAGAGGCTCTGAAGTATAGTGTCTATTCAAGCGCTTAATCTTTACCAAACCGTGCTGGCTGTGCGATGAATGGGACAAAAAACAGGAAGTAAACGACCAGAGTAACAACAATTAAGGGATTATCAGATTAAAATGAAATTAAGCATGCCTCATTAACACATTCTGTCCATAACTAATGCCAACTTTGAAAGCAGTAGCACCATCCTTTCAAACGTTATTAGAGTTGAAAGTGAAGAGTGTGGACAAGGTTTTTCAGAAATGAAAAAGGGATTCTAAAGACCCACCTAATCACACTATTTTACTAAAAATGTTCGAGATAAACTGCTAAAAAAACACACTTTCCTGCCCGTTTTATGATACCAAATTTTAGCATAATGTAAAAGAAGACCCGCTCTTTCAGAAAATATGAAAAAGTCAAGTTCGGCTAGGTTGACCCATTTCACTTATTTTCAGTCCTCACGCAAAATCAGTGTGTGCGACTTTATGTTCGTTTTGAGGTGCGCGGTCACATATGAATTCGGAGTGGAGCTTGCGTGCGGGCGGATGCTGCTTTTCTGCATACGGTCCATTATGTCTTATTTATCAACATTGGGAAATCGTTTCATCAGGAAGGATGTGGTATCGGTTCGGGTGTGCGTCGGTATGTGGGAAGGGGGTTACATTTCGTTATTGCAAAAGTTTGTTATTCTGAAGGCTCATTCGTCCGAAGGCTCATTCGTCCGAAGGGTCATTATTCCGAAGGTTCGTTATTCCGAATTTCATTTTTGGATCAACGAACCTCTAGGTATAGGGAATTTTGTGTTTCGGATAAATGAAGCCTCGGAAAAAACGAAACTTCTGAATAACGAACCTTCGTGTGTGTGTGTGTGTGTGTGAGTGTGTGTGTGTGTGTGTGTGTGTGTGTATGTATGTATGTATTTGGGTCGGTGAATGTGGGTGTGGGATGATTTAGGTTTTGTTTAATCAGGGGTTGGTGGGTTGGGGATTGGATTTGAAGAAGGATAGTTATAAATGGTATGACGGATGTTGGTAGGATTTAATATTTACGATAGATGTAGGCCCTAGATTTGTTTCGGTTTGCGAGGCGAGGGGGTGGTGGGGATTTTTATGACTGATTTCATTCTAGATTTGTGTAATATATTTGTGTGCTTTTTTATGTATATGCCCTTTTAAGTAAGAAGGTGTTACATGATCCAAACCAATATATTCAAGGAATATAGGTTTGGTAGGGCCCTATAAATGTCAAAACCTTCTCGTGAAGAAATTATTAGTAGGGTTGGTCTATAATCGAGTTATCTATGTTGAAGTGAGATTATTTGTGGTATAAATTGACACATGGATTTGCTTTTGTTTCGAATTGCCATTTGTAACTTTTTTTTTTCATGTTGCACCCAGAATTGGTCGATTTATGAATGATTTGAATGAAATCAATAAATATCAAGGAAAAAAGTGTTGAGTTGGTTTGTTTGCATTATGAGGTTTGTTTGAGTGTTTGTTGGTGTTTGTTTGTATTACGTATGTATTAGCGGTGTGCAATGGCAGTTCGTTTGTGCTAATTAATCAAGTAACGATTGACAATTTTTTTTACGGCGTGTGGAAATTATTCGCTCATGCATAAAGCATGCCAAACCTATTCTGGGACAAAGAATAGTGGTATGGACGTTCTAGTTTGTAAGACTGATGGAAGAAAATGACTGCAGGGAAAAATGAACAAAGACAAATAACATTTGGGGAGGGTATCTCCCTCGTATGTATTTTCTCTCGGTCTCTCTCTCGCCTAGCCCGCCTCACCGCTGATATTTGGTTGACACACCCATACTATTTTTAGATCAACGCTGGTGTGAATTCTTTAAACACGTGCTCATACACTCTGAAGGCGTTTGTATTGCCACAGTAACGCCACTATATTCCACATACACACGTAAACATACAGGCACACGTATACACACAGACAAACAAACCACTACCACTATGTAACCACATGCACAGTTTCTACATATTGTATTATTATACTCCAAACACACACACAAACACACACACACACACAACAAATCATACACATCACATATCATGCAGCTCACAATACACACACACACACACACACACACACACACACACACACACACACACATACGCATAACTTACCAGTCATACCCATCCCACCAAAGCTTAACACCGGAGGAACCACCCGAGCCCGGGGCGACAATACGTGACGGGGCGACAATCCGTGTCGCAACAAATTTTTTGCCAACACGGATTGTCGCCTTCGAGGTCAAAAACTGGGAACTGCACAAGCGTCACGGATTGTCGCCAGGCGACAATCCGTGTAGGGGGCGACAATCCGTGCCGCCAGCGCCCGTCACGGATTGTCGCCCCGAGCAGGAGGCGACAATCCGTGTAGGGGCGACAATCCGTGTCGCAACAGCCCCTTTCAATTGCTTGGAATCCTTTGCACACTCTTCATTTTCAAGTCTAATAACATTTAAAGAATAATGCTACTGCTTTGAAAGTTGGTATTAATCATGCTCAGAATGCGCTAATAGAGCGTGTATAATTTCAGCTTAATCTAATAATCTCTTCATTGTTATTGCTCCTGTGATTTACATACTGTGTTTTGTCCCTTTCGTCACACAGCTAGCTCGACTAAGTAAAGATTAAGTGCTTGGATAGACCCTTTACTTCAGAGCCTCTTTTCTCATTTCACTCTTTCCAGAGCGTGTGCTTTCTTTCCAGTATTTATATAAGTTAGGAGAATCCATTTTTCAGAATTTTTCCTAAACTATAAATCCGTGTCTGGCGATTTTTTGTTTGTTTTGTGATGCAGGGTCACATATAATCAGCAAACAATAATGGAGGTATTTGCTATGGGACTTTTGATGTCATTTTGATATTTAATCAATTGATGTTTGAGTTTGTCGTACTGGGTATACTACTACTCCCACTTAATAATGGGCATGTAGCGCAATGACACGGTACTTCTTAACAATGCAGGTCTATTCATTTTACTCCCCGAACAGTATTTTTCTGCTGCACCATAAAGCTGCTTAATTAAAAACTTGCAGCAGCCTGCTTTCAATATGAAAAAAAAATAATAATAATGAAGAAGATACCTGTATGGTTAAAAA
Source organism: Diadema antillarum (assembly GCF_040938485.1). Classification (NCBI taxonomy): domain Eukaryota; kingdom Metazoa; phylum Echinodermata; class Echinoidea; order Diadematoida; family Diadematidae; genus Diadema; species Diadema antillarum. Next base: position 10,918 of record NW_027272999.1, read on the forward strand.
AAAAAGCATTTTCACAACCCAAAACCTGTTATACTTCTTTGTAGAAACAGGAATGCATAGGATGCACTTAATTGCTATCCCTATTGGTAGATGTGTCTTCCAACGGTGCTTCCTCGAACAATATTATATCGACAAGCCTTTTGTGGCATTCTAAAATTGGAATCCTGACAACGTTTTGGTAGAGTTCACCTCCCTAGTACCGAGAGTATGGTCATGGAGATGGGTCTTCTTATCCCCCCCCCCCCCCCCCCCCGCTCTAAGTTGCTCCGTTTTTGTTTTGTTTTGATTTCGTTTTGTTGTGTGTGTGTTTGTGCGTGTGTGCTTATGATTTTTTATTTCTTTTTTTTTGTGGCTAAATTCGTAGATGACAGTGTTTTGACGCCTTGCAGTAGATTTTAGCTGTAGAACTATTAAAAGACTTGCCCGTGCACATAGGCAGATTTATCGCAGCCAAGACGGCAGCATGTCACATGAAGTGATGTGTCTTTGCTTAAATGAAGGGTGACGTGAATAAACAAAAAGTGAGACCAGTATATGTTGAAAGTATATTAGATATCAGAATGAAAACTATTGTAACTTTGCAAGAATTTACAAGTTTTTCATGTTTTCAGAAGCGGGCATTATTGCGAGTAACCTTTAACTCTATTTGCTTTATATACTACAATATGTGAGCTTTAAGGCGATGATGTCATTATTCCACAAGATTCAGTTGTGACTCGCCAAGAAAATAAAAGAAATGGCAACCATTGTGTCTCTTGTACGGTTAATTGACATTGATTGGAAATGAATATTCTATTGCTGCACGTCTATCACACTAAACTGTAATATAGGTAGGACGTAGATAGATTATCTTATTCTTTTCTGAAGAAATGGCAATTAGTGAATAATTTTGTGTATGCGTTTGTGTGTGTGTGTGTGCGTGTGTGTGTGTGTGTGAGTGCACTGATTGAAGAAGAGCTGAAATTTAAACGATTTTACCATGCGTGTTAGCGTAATTGTATCTATTTTTTTTTGTGAAAGCATATCAACATGGATGATATCTCACTCCTTCCCCATTCCATGTTTACTATTGATGGATCCTTCAAATAATCTATTGTTGTTGTTGTTTTATGTTATCCAACAACATTGAACTTTGAAATATGTCGGTATCTTACTTTACAGCCGATCATTTACCACAGCATTTATATTGAAAAGAAATCTGCGTATTAATTGAGCAGTACTGACACACGTGTGATTAATATCTCACCTGTGATGATAAACAAAAACAGCGCAATGACATTTTTCCTCCTTTCTTTTGATAGGCGCCATACCATTGATTCGGAATACGCCATCTGGGGAAAAAGGCATGAAATAAATACATTCATTTCATATTGTGACTGATAGAACAATATGATAATTACTGATATATTCATTATCATATTTTTTTTTTAGTGTTTACAACTAATCCGCAAAAACGTATTTGATGTTTTGAGTTAACAGCTATAGATTGACACATCGCCTCATTCTAAGATAATATTGTTGAACTGGACCGGAGTACCAAGATATAAAGTATTTTGTTATTATCTCTTTTTTTTTGGCAAGAATTATTTTCAAAGTGATAGCATGCTCATGGTTCGCTCGGCATAAAAGTATATACTCGTGGCAACCGCATTCAATGGATGACAATGTTTACAACACGACAGTGCGTAACTTCCACCGGTTGCACACATGCTATTGCCTCTTCTTTCTGTTTTATTCTAATGATTATTTTCCTCGTACAAAAGCGATTCTCTTGTGAACTCTCAACAGAAAATAAAAACAATCGGAGTAATCGCAATATGAATAGCTGACTGTGAGTTTTTTGTTTTGTATGGACAATGACAACGATTGAAACAGCTCATAAATCCACTATTTCCATCGGTTTTTAGGTACTATTCAACGGTAAGATTCTAAGAGAAGAAATCTCATGTTCCTTTTCTTAGTGTTAGCAGAGCATCAATTATAGAGCAGTCAAACGCATTGCTAACAACTCCCGAATACATTTTTGTATGCGAATGGTCGTTGTTACATAATATGCAACATGTTATAACATGTTTTTATGTTTTTCCTTTCGTAGCTGAAATCGAATGCAAAATATGAACCACTAAATATCGGAAGTTACTCCTAAGAGTAACTCCTGTATGAATGTGGATAAAGGCTCGGTCACAAATGCCTTTACGAACTGCTACGAACGCCGTACGAACGATTTTTGGACAATTTCGTAAGATCTTCTTAAGAAGGTCGTACTCTCTAAAAAAAATCGAGTGAAAATTTTCACTCTAAAAGGAATGAATACAAAAAAAAAGATTGAATTTAGAGTGAAATTATAGTGAATTTTGAGTGAAAATGTTCATTTTCACTCGTTTTGGAGTGACCTCAGGGATCACTCCAAAATCTTCGAGTGATCCCTGAGGTCACTCCAAAATGAGTGAAAATGAACATTTTCACTCGAAATTCACTCCAATTTCACTCTAAATTCACTCTTTTTTGTATTCACTCCTTTCAGAGTGAAAATTTTCACTCGATTTCTTTTAGAGAGTACGAAACCAGCGTTCGTATACCGTTCGTAGACCTTTCGTAAGTTCGTAGCCTGGTTGATGGTCCTGTCCAAGATTTTTTTAAACTTCGTACGAAACCCTCTCTTCGTAAGGCGGCCGTATGAACGTCGTAAGAACATCGTAAGAACTACGCAAGATTTTTGTAGGGTCGAGAGACAATTCTAGAGCCTTAAATTCTTACGATGATTGTAAAAACGCCTTAAGTCGTTCAAAGAGGGCTCTTACGTATTTCGTAAGAATGCCTTACGAACGGAGATTCGTACGGCTTTCTTACGAGCAACTCTTCGAGTTTATAAGGCGTTCGTAAGGGACTCATAAGGCGTAGGTACACAATTTGTGCAATTGTTGAGTTTTGGGGGTATAAAGCCAAACGAAGTTCAAATCCTCACTCTATTCTAGGTGTTCGACCAGAAAACAGTTCTGTTAAATATGGGACCAAAAGGGAAGGCAACCAAAGGGAAAGGGGGAAGGGGAAGAAAAGATAAGAGGGAGATGAGGAGGAAGGAGAGAGACGGGGAGAGTTGCAGCAACAACCTCCTCCTCCTCAATTCAATTCACTTCAAAGTTTATTTCGTTTTTCGACAAAAAATATAAGTTACACTTTTCTTTTGACAACATAGAATAAGGTAAACAGAACATTATGTATCGAAAAGAATGTAAAACAGAAGTGATCGAAATAAAGTACATGTATAACTTTACTTAAAGTTCGAAAAATGGAGAGACCCACTAAAAAGACAGAGGTTGTAGGATGTTGGCCCCTCTGGAATAATAACATCAGTGGAAAAATTAATTGAAGCATCATAAATACAAAAGGAGAGAAAAAAAAGAGAACGAAGTCTGGAAGCACAGTGAGAATTAGATTCACAGATAAATACACTTACTGTCATAGACATGAACAACATAGGACAAGACTAGACAACAAAACAACTGCAGGAGAAAAGGCTGTTCGGGACAAAACGGGATGGACAAGACTAACAGACGCGAACAAACATGAAACAAGACTAGACAACAAAACAACTCCCTACTGAAGAAAAGGCTGTACGGGACAAAACGGAATGGACACGATTAACACATAGAAGACAAAATAGCAAACGAAAATGCACAACAGAGACAGCGATCTTCGACAGATGCGTGTCAAGAGAAACAGATGATAGTTGTGGAGAAAAAAAAAAAGTGATATTGTAGCGTCTGAAAGTAGAAAACCAAGGAAATGAAGGGACGTAGGCGTAAATGTGACCGTGCACCTCAAAACGAACATAAAGTCGCACACACTGATTTTGCGTGAGGACTGAAAATACGTGAAATGGGTCAACCTAGCCGAACTTGACTTATTCATATTTTCTGAAAGAGCGGGTCTTCTTTTACATTATGCTAAAATTTGGTATCATAAAACGGGCAGGAAAGTGGTTTTTTTTTTAGCAGTTTATCTCGAACATTTTTGGTAGAATAGTGTGATTAGGTGTGTCTTTAGAATCCCTTTTTCATTTCTGAAAAACCTTGTCCACACTCTTCACTTTCAACTCTAATAACTTTTGAAAGGATAGTGCTACTGCTTTAAAAGTTGGCATTAATAATGGACAGAATGTGTTAATGAGGCATGCTTGATTTCAGTTTAATCTGATAATCCCTTCATTGTTGTTACTCTGGTGGTTTACTTCCTGTGTTTTTGTCCCATTCATCGCACAGCCAGCACGGTTTGGTAAAGATTAAGCGCTTGAATAGACACTGTACTTCAGAGCCTCTTTTCTCAGTTCACACTTTTCCTGAGTTTGTACTTTCTTTCCAATATTTAGATAGGTTAGGAGAGCCCATTTGATTTGAGTGATACATCATTTTAAAGCTTAAAGTCTGCTCTTTCAGAATATAGTCTTAACTAAAAATTCATGTCTGGCGACTTTTTGTTTGTTTTGAGGTGCAGGGTCACAAATATTCATAAATGAATCATACACGCCAAAAAAATAAAATAACAACAACAACAACAACAACAACAACAACAACGGACGTGTGAACAGGAATAAGACAGAAATTCAAGTCTTTGACTCTTTTGGCGAAAGCGTAGATGGCAGCAGACATCCAAAGGATTACAATTTATTCTTCAAAGAGGAGAAATAGTGAGTAAGTCTGTATGTGAGAAAGAAGGCCAAATGGCTAGTTCTGTACTGTAGAGTCATACGACTGCAATAGAAAGGACGTCAGTCTCCTCTTGAAAGAATGTATGGATGGGGCGTTTACTTGCATATGCAGCTGCAGTTGTAGTCTTCTTGACACTATAGTCATCTTGAAGTATAACACTTTCAACTGTTACAGAATTTTCGACAGGACACATCAGCGTCTTTTTGACAACCCGACAAAGTATACAAAGAAAAATCGTAGAATCTTCTTACGAATGACTTCAGAGTGCCGTAAGTTGCACGTAGGAACATCTAACGACAAAAAGAAATCGTAAGATGGCCGTAAGTCCGACGAAAGAATAACTCAAGGCATTCTTACGAAAAACGTACGAATTCTAGGGCCATTGTATAACTGAAAATCATTTCGTTTCTCTAAAAGTTCTTAAGCTGTTCTTGCGAATTAAACAGCGTTCGTACGAAATTCGTAAGAGGGCCGTAAAAAACTGTGCCGCATCTACGAATCTCTACGAACTCGAGAATTCGTACGAACAGTGACATTCGTACGAACGCATCGTTCGTACAAACCTTTGTGACCGTAGCTTTAAACAAACAGAAGAAGAAGACGCCGGAGATTCCCAAATACTAAGCGGAATGTGACAGGTTGTAAGAAAAGATGAAATTAAAGGAAAACATTTGATGATCTACACGGAGATATTCAAATGACAAAGACCGAACAAAACAATACCATAAAAAGGGTTTAATGTTTCTAAACATTACAAAACTCAGCTAAGAGGTTAGCTGTGTTAAAACTAACTAAAGTTGTAGTAATTCGGAAAAGAGAGATGAGTAAAAAGGAGAAATAGTAAAAATATGAAATTTGGGTTTGTCAATACATTACGTTGCTGATAGTTTTTCACAGCGTAAACGCACTTATGTATGGACGGAAACTGCTTTGGAGGTTGCGTTGATAAGAATAAACACAGGTGTACAAAGAAATACTTGTTTGTTTGTTTGTTTCTTTTTCATATAAGCGAGTAATTATGATTATTGATTATTTCTTTTTCTTGTTGCGGTATATACGTTTACTCACTAAGCTCATCCCTAAGGCGGTCCAAAGTCTGGGAAGAGAAGTCAGTTATGCCACAAGTCTCGATCAAATCGATTCTCTCGTTTAATACATGATGGGTCCTCCCTCCTGTGTCTTCTGCGTACCCTTCCTCAGTCACGGTGAAGTAACTTCCTGTCCATTAAATCAAAACGAACAAAGAGAGTGGCAATGGAATACAGGTCTTTATACCCCCCCCCCCCCTCTCTCTCTCTCTCTCTCTCTCTCTCCGTCGTTGACCCTGTCATCATGAGTTCTTTTCCCAGCTATCATGCTATCTACACCTTATCTCTTGCAGAAAGACCATGCACACACACACACACACACACACACACACACACACACACACACACACATAAAAGAGATTCAAGGCATTGCAGCAGCTGTTAATTCGGTTATTTTCAGCTGGCATATAATGAAAAATCAATCTGTTGTCTTTGCAATCTACATGAATTCGCATTCAGGCTTATAATGTCATTCTCGACTATGAGCTAATGGCTTCGTTGTTGGGTCGTGCACCACAACATCCTGTATTAGTGAGCAGATGAGATATCTAGAAATCATCACTCTTCGAATCATGAATAAACTCGCTAAATTTGGTTGATCTTAACCCATCCAAACACAGGATGGAAATTCAAACTTTCTGGGCTACTCACAATGGGGAGTCTTGACATTTAAATCGTGGATCTCATCCTTTGTTGTGAGTGCAAAAAAAAAAAAAAATGGGATATGGTATTCCATGATGGTAATCGCGACCACTGTCAGATGAGCGGTTTTTTTTTTAATTAATAGAAATAATCTTGGTACACTCTCTGCAACTTTCTTTGACAGATAATCTCCAAGTGTTCCAGATGATGAGGACTATTTCAAAAACTGTGTAGATTTCCATGCACATTTATCATAGCCTACACAGAGGGTAGAATACAACAAAAGGAAAATTATATTGGATCAGGTCGAGTCGTTAAATTCTGTTGTACATAGTTATCTACTTTGTGCTTAGAATTTTCGAATTTATGTAGAGGTAGTTTATTTATTTTTTTTTACATTCATATAAAAATCCCGAAGTCAGCCAATGTGATCCGAAAGTATAACTAGGCCCCTCCATATGTCCACCCCTCCTGAAGTTTTAACCCAAGGGCACTACTGCTATCCCGTTTTCCTGTTTTGTTCTGTTTGTTGGTTTTTTGTATTAGGGGGTTGGTTGTGATGCAGGGGCACATGATACAACGATGCAATTGAAAACATGCGTAAAGTTACGTCCAGGACATTAATTCTTCTGTCAGACTGGGTGCAGGTTACGTGAATTATTTGCTACATGTAAGTGCTTAATATATTAATATAGCCTACTCGTTGGCAAAATAACAACGACGTGATACAAACACGACAAATGATAACATGCATAGAAAGAGCAAACATACAGACAGCATGCGTGGCTTTGATAGGCCTCGTTTGAGAATTCTGACTGTTATGCAACACAGAACGTGGTACATACATCTACTTATAATAGTTTGATTTCCACAATAAGGCAGTCCAGCCTTGTGCGATAATAAGCAAAGAATCAACGTTGGTGAAGGTGATTTGACAAACTATCACTTCCGAGGCGATCTGGATGTAGCTATCTTTCCGAAGCGCAGCTGAGGATAAGATAGCGTACACATTCAGATCGCTGAGGAAGTGATAGTTTGTCTCATTGCCTGAAACTAAAAGTTGATTATTTGCTTTATATTCCACATCTCATTCCACATCTGAAACCGTTTTAGCTGTCTTTAGGTATCCTTAGGGCTTAGGCTACGTGTGCGCGTAGATGACAAAACAATGAATTTGCTACGCGCATCGCGCGGCACCGAAGTGAAAGTGCGTTGCACTGTGTACTATCAAGTGACCTAGGTCACATGCAACGCACTTTTATTTCGCGCGTACTCATCTTGGGTTAGGACTGTGTGGACTGCGTGGAGATCAACGAAACAAAAGGGACTATCTATATAGAGTGTCACGAACTTTTCTCCTCAGGTGATGTGATGGGCAATACTACGCTTCATCACGTGATCAGCTCTGGACCAATCCTATTGCAACATTCTTAGTATGTGGAATATAAAAAGAAATATCCGTAGAAGGGAACCAAAAACCGCCCCTCCTTACCAGTAAGAGCGAAGATGAGAGAGTTGATGAGACACGATTTGCCAGCAGCAGTTTCACCGAAGAAGCCGATGTTAACCTTCGATTGGTCTTCAAAAGGTGTATTATATACCGCCATTCCGGGTACGTAATCTCTTATTTTCCGTTGAAGGTCATTGCGTTCCATTTGTAAACCGGTCACTAGGTGCAAAACAAACCATATAGTGATATAGGTGTTTTCAAGTATTGGCAGATAATGTGAACAACTAAAGGAATGCTTACGTCCATTGGTTGACATTTATGAATGGCGATGGACCATTGCTACGTACGATTCAACCCAATCTTTTATTCGAAACAATGCATCACAAAACGATCAAAAAGTCGCCAGACATGGATCGGTTACCCCGTTAGTGACGGGTTGATTTTGCTACAACACGCACTTCCCACTGACCAATTGTAGACACCTGCCCGAATATACTCGGTCCTTGATGTGCGACTTTTTGCTGTTTTAATGGTGCACGGTCACATTTGATTATGGATTCTTAATAAAAAAAAGCAAATATAAACAAAACGAGAAAATAACACAAAAAACAAACCGAATGATAATCATTATCCAATTCCTCGTTGAATAAACACACTTATGTGTCATCACTTATGTTATAAAAACTTGGCGTAATTCACCTTCTATTTGGATGTAATCGTAGGAGCAACATTGACCATCGTGGGGAAAGAAACAGGGACATAGTTGTAATTAAACATACTAGTATAGCGTAATTGATTTTATGCACACCATGCCCAAGAAATTTGATGCAGAATCTTAGTGGAATCGACGTTTTCTTGCTAGTAATGGAAGACGCCATTATGTTTTTGAACCAATATGAATATCGACACATTAAAACACATGTTTAAACTTCTTACACATTGATAGGGATGCAAGAAGAAAACCTGCGATTGAGCGTCGCTATGAAGTTGAAATCACAAGCGAATCATACATCTTGTATTATGAAAACGAACATTTCGCTGGTGTTTTCACGAACCGGCACAGCCGGCCCCGGAGCCGCGAAAGTAAGTTTCGAGATAATCGCGTTTGAAGTTTTTGCCTTTGCAAAATCCATGATTGCGCCTATATTTCACGTCCAGTTACCTAAATATCACACTGCACGACAGATTAGGAGTTGTTTGTGTGTTTCATGTTCTTGGTTCATCGTGAAAAACAAAAGTTTCGTTGAAATATCGGGCAAAGTCCGTCGTGCCGGTTCGTGAAAACACAAAAACACGTAAACAACGCTTCCAATATTTTCACGAACCGGCACCGTCGGCCGTGCCGCTTTGATTCTGCGCGCATGGTGCGGATTTCATTTTTCACGAAGTGACACCATCGGCGCGCACGCGCTGCGCGTTAGGTTATCTTCATCATTTCTCATAGCTGCGCGCGCACATAATCGAGCGCGCGCATTAGCGATGCTCCTTGTATACTAGTGATATGAATTGGGTATCAAGATTTTGTTTGATACTTTTTTTTTTCTTTCCCCCTTCTAAATCTCACATCCATTCGCAGAAAGGCATTATTGTTGAGTTGTTCTTCATTATATTACACATTGATCATTGCTCAGCTTATTGCATCGGTCTTTATGCACATTATTTCGGATCATAATTTTCAAGATTCACTCTCTTCCTCGGAGCATTACTGTATCTCGTGCTATAACCATGAAGCATGTTGTTTTCGAATATGAAATGTAATCAGTTTGCTCTATTGCTTTGTGAATGTGTCATTCTTGTAAAGAAAATAATTCTGTGCTGGTAATATCACTCTCTTTTCCACCCTTTCTTTCGCTTTCTTTCGCTCTCTCCCTCACACACACACACGCAAACACACACATACACACAAACAAACACACAATCTCTCTCTCTATTTATTTCCTACACGTGACACCTTACAAAACTTGTTAAATTACATAAAAACTAAATGAGCTTTATTTGGGTATCTTTTTCTCATTCATAGATTTATTACCACGTGTGTACACGAGTTTTAAATATGGCTTTTCAATAAACTATACGGGGATCATACTAATATAATGCAGATTCCAACTGGAATGAAGTTAGATGCAGTACATTACCTTTCATTTATTTTTCAGAATAATTTTGATGTAACGAAGATACTAGCTGATTTGGTATGGATAACCTTCTTCATATTAAAGGCAATACAATCTTGTAGACAGTGACTGAACTAATTGATGTTTAAATTGCTGTGACAGTTCACAAAGTGTATTATAAATCCTCTGCATACAGTCTTGATCTTCCCTAATTTTGTAAAAGTTTGTAAGCACTCATATTATGCACAGTATGTGTCTGAAATTTAATTTATTACCATACCATGTTATTTTGCAAGATATAAAAATCCTCAAGTTTCCCTTTCTTTTCTCTCACTGCTACAGGATATCATATACATGTACAAAGTTCTTTATCTAAGCTCAGTAAGAAGTTGCTATCAGATCTGCATTTACTCATTATTGTTCCAAAAATAAAATCCACAACAATAATATACAATATAAAAAGACATAGATAATGAAATCCAGGCCATCATTTCTGATGTGGACACAGACTGCAATAATATGGCTATGTATTGCAGTACCCGGTACATCTACAGGGGCGGATCCAGGGAGGACCGCAACCGGCGCACGCTCCCCCCCCCCCTTTATTTTTTGTTGAAACGAAAGAAATAAAAAGAAAAAATGGGGGAGGGGTCCTTCCCCCCCTTTAATTTTGTAAACACGCCCCCTCTTTACGAAATTCCTGGATCCGCCCCTGATCTATCATCCAAGAAAACATTTTCTGTCAAAGTTTATTAGTCATTTTTGAGCTGCAGAGAGAGAGCAAGCAGAGGAAATGTAAGGATCCAATCGCTTATATCCCTCTTGCAGTCTACTAATACCTTTCTAACTTGCACAACTTGACTTGACTTGGTCCTGACTTTAGTTTATGTCTGCTGTGGGTGTCACAGGTGCTGGGGTAGGCATAATTCAAAAATACTGAAAATTGTTTATGGGTTTGGCATAATGGTGGCTGGGCTAAGGGAGACAAAACGAATAGTTTGATGGGAGAGCTGGTTCATAAACAAAGTAAAAGATGAGACATCCATATGGTATTTAACATTGGTATGGTTTTGTTGTGAAAAGCACTGTTTAAAGTCAGAGAGGGGAAGCATAATACAGTGGAAATTGAGGATGGCATCATTGTGAAAAAGCTGTATAGAGAGACCCATGGATTGATGGTTATCAAGAGTAATGTCAGTGAATAAGGTGACATTGAGAGATACAGTATGTAGGATCAATGTCCCTTAATGTCTATTTGATTCTTTCACATACAATTTTTGGAACATTTGAGATTTTACTGATAAACGCACAGCAGTACATTCAGTTCACGGTTTCTTAATGTGACATGTTGATCTTGTCATCAATTACTTTGTGGATTGTCAGTCAAACAGATACAGGGATTACAAGCTATTCCAAACTCTGCTGCAAGAGTACTGTAGTGTCCAAACTAAAAAAACATGAACAAAAATTTCATCGGTTCTAAGAAGCTTGCACTAGCTTCCAGTCAAAATTCATATACAGATCAAAATTTTGATATTAACTTTTGAATCCACACTATTTGAAAGAACTACTTGGCGGCTTTGTTTGTTGAGCAGAATATGCGAAGTTGGCAAGCCGTCGACTGAGTCGGAAGTGCGAACGTGGCACATAAAGAGTTAAACAGGAAACACACCAGAGAGAAACCTTTGTTCAAAAGGTAGTGACTTATTTGTTATTCTGAATAAAAAAGCAATGGCATACATTTGCTTGTAATGTCTCTACCATATATGGAATAATCTTACCCAGAATTTAAAATGAATTGCAAATGTTGACAAATCTAAGTCTGCCTTGCAAACACCTGTCATTACAGTCTAAGCGTGAAACAAGGTATCATTGTAATTGCAATTGTATGTTTTTGTTCGATCATTTCTATCCTTGAGCACAAAAGGCATAATACAGAATGTTCCCATATGCTATATAAGCACTGTTGATTATTATAATTTTTACTATTTTTATTGTTATGATTATGATTATGATGATGAAGATTATTATCATTATCATTATCATTATCATTATTAGAAAGGATGTCCTACTTTATGACACCACTACCCCCCCCCCCCATTTCTGCACACATACAAACTCAAAGTCATTAAATAGAAAATCAAAAAGAACATCAAAATAATGTTCTGCCAGAACCTGCCTGTCCATTCATAAAGCACACACTCTTGTGAAAAGTTTGATGCTGCTGTGTGGAGCAACTCTGTGATTGTGGTGAAATATTGCTATGATCTCCTTCCATAATGATCCCATGGCTTGAATTTTAGTGCAGATGTTCAGCTCAGCCACCCTAGTCATTTGTAGCTGCTTCGGGTTTCTCTTGGCTTTCTCCAGTAGACAGTTGTTATCTGCTTCTCTCCCTATGCAAAGAGGAACAATTGTTTTTCACAGACAATGTTACTTCTCCATTGCAGAGGGGAATGATGACATTTGACACAACAGTTATAACATACTTCTTAATTAATTTTCCACATTTCTAAAACGACACCGATTTCCCTAAGAAAATAATTATATGATAATGTTCCTTTCAAATCAACACTTTGGTAATGTTTTACTCAAAAGTGCTAATGCATTTTTTTTTTTATCATAAAGTTTAAATCAATGTGATAATGTGCATTACAAGACTGTACTAGGATTACACCTAATTGTCCAGTGACACTGGATTTTCTTAGTAAATGTCTATGACAAAATAAAACCAAATACTACATGAAAAGGTGTTGCATGGATTGCTGTTTATATCTTGCTCACCTTTAGCATGGTGCACAATGAAACCTTTGAGTGCAGTAAGAAGAGGATGCTAAGCCAGATGAAATGGTGAATGAACATATTGTTGATTATAATCAGGAGCAGAACTAAAGTAAAGAATAAAGAAAGCAGGACATCACAAGTGAAAATCAGTGACATAGTCAATTCCATGTAAGTAATGTCTCAGACATTTGACTCCTGAGTGTACAAAAGAAAAAGAGCACATTGACATGAGTAAAACTGAAAATGTATATTGAGACAGTTCGTTTTCATCGTCTCTGCCAAGAATTTGTCATACAGTATGTGCCATTGACTTTTGCAAAGTTGATGGTATCTCATGTCAGTACAGAGTGTATAACTGTTCTTCCTCATCTCCCTTGCCCCCCCCCCTCCCAATAAAAAAATAAAAACACAATAATCAAACTAACAATAAAAAACTACAGTTACATCAGTCCTGAAAGATATATGACACTGAAGAAATGCATACTGCTACCACATCAAAATCAGACTGAGGGACAGCATTGCCTTTATACCAAAATGCAACATGACTACAGGTAATTAGATGTCAAAATGTTGGATTCCATGTTATGTCAGTGCTTCACATTCATAAAACTACAAATACAGTTGTAATTAAAGAAAGAGTAAGACAAAGCAATTATTTCAGTATGTGGCAAATCATATTAGTAATATTATTATTACTAGTAGTGTGCCTGCACTGTCTATTACACACTGGTCTGTCTAATTTACTCTAAATCCTTGACAGATAGCAATGTAACTTACGGTTCTTGTTCAAGCTTGAGATGATAGGAGAAATCTGCAGGAATGCGGTATGGAGTACAATACTGCAAAGTAGCCCATCATCGAAGGACAGCACTCATTTCATTCCAGTCTGCAAGTTGTTGGGTTGTCCACACAAATGCCTCAATATCTGTTTGTAATGGAAGATGAATGAAAGATGTCAGTCACATGAAACTCCACCACTACCAGTTCTGTAGGATCATAAAATTGATGCACAGATTTGCAAAACATCACACTGCCCCCCCCCCCATCCCTTTCAGGTGTATATTCTACAGCTTACCAGAATCTGAAGTTTATGAACATCTCTCTGGTTTAATTTTACAATTTGCCCAGCTCCAAATCCCCAGCCTCCATCCCCCCCCCCCAACCCTCTGTGTTTCAAAGAACCATTGATTGTAGAAAATCAAAACAAACAAAACGAAAAATCGCAAACTAAGGCAAAAGTACTTGCCACGTATAGGCCAATTACGTCTACATTGAGGCTTTTAGGCTCATAATATAGCATGATAGAACAATTGTGACCCGCTACAACAAAATGATCCTAAAGTCGGGCGAAGTCGATTATTTGAAAATTGCATGATATGATCCCCTAATCTTTCTGCTTTAAATTGATATATAACACATTTTATAAAAATAATCGGCTGCGGAGATATTGATGTTTAAAAGAGCGCATGTCGAGACGTCTGGAAAATCACTGTTTCGAGAAAAGCGCCCCAAAAGTCTTCCTTTTGACGCAATCTCGATCAAGGGACACGCAAGTCCGTTTTCACCTCTGGACAATAGAAGGTAAGCCCTAGCAACCCCCGAAGAGTTCATTCAAGCACATCAGCGTCGGCGGTCTCCTCACCAACCAATCAGTGACCAGGATGTGAGAAGCGGCTGAGCATAGCGCACCCCGCCCGCACGCACCAGTCGACTGGGCAGTGTGCGAGCTTCACGCTTCGGTTAGCAGCAAGCAGCAAAGTGACCAATGAGACCACTCTGGTCGTTGTTAGGGGCGGAACCTATCTGTGACGCTCAATCCAAATTTTCGAACCAGTTTCTGCTTCGTTGAAACGCCAAAAAACATGGCTCAGAAAAACGCCATTTTTTTAGTCTTTCCTTTCATCATTTTGCTTCAAAATTTCGACAGATGATAGAAGACATGTTAGACTCCAATAATATATCAACATCAGAAAATCGTAAGTTTAGACCAATTTTAATGCTCTGACTTCAAACACGATTTTCACGGCTTCGACTGTGCGCGACTTTAGGACCTTTTTGCTGTAGCGGGTCACAATTTATGAATTCAGGTGCTGAGCATAAACATTGCACAGCAATTTTTTTTTTTTTTTTTTTGCTTGTTGTCTATCCATTATTCCAAATCAAATTTGCTGGTACGGTATTCTCGAAAACATTATCAAACTCTTCATTGTTGTTGGTAACGCCTCAATTTAGACAGGGAGGTGGGAAGAGGACCTCCCTGATTTAACGTTAGACTTTTGGAAGAAGTAACTCTAAAATCATTTTTTTTTTTCATTGAGAATTCAAAGGGAATCAAAACAATAATTATTTTAGTATGTGGCAAATCATATTAGTAATATTATTATTGCTAATAGTGTGTCTGCACTGTCTATTACACACTGGTCTGTCTAATTTACTCTAAATCCTTGACAGATAGCAATGTAACTTACGGCTCTTGTTCAAGCTTGAGATGATAGGAGAAATCTGCAGGAATGCGGTATGGAGTACAATACTGTAAAGTAGCCCATCATCGAAGGACAGCACTCATTTCATTCCAGTCTGCAAGTTGTTGGGTTGTCCACACAAATGCCTCAATATCTGTTTGTAATGGAAGACGAATGAAAGATGTCAGTCACATGAAACTCCACCACTACCAGTTCTGTAAGATCATAAAATTGATGCACAGATTTGCAAAACATCACACTGCCCCCCCCCCCCCCAATCCCTTTCAGGTCTACGGCTTACCAGAATCTGAAGTTTATGAACATCTCTTTGGTTTAATTTTACAATTTGCCCAGCTCCGAATCCCCAGCCTCCAGCCCCCCCCCTCAAAAAAAAAACCCTCTGTGTTTCACAGAACCATAGATTGTAGAAAATCAAAACAAACAAAATGAAAAATCGCAAACTAAGGCAAAAGTACTTGCCACATATAGGCCAATTACGACCACATTGAGGCTTTTAGGCTCATAATATAGTAGCTAAAGTAGCATGATAGAACAATTTATGAATTCAGGTGCTGAGCATATTAAACGTTGCACAGCAATTTTTTTTTTTTTTTTTTTTTTTGCTTGTCTATCAAAATCAAATTTGCTGGTACGGTATTCTCGACAACATTATCAAACTATTCATTGTTGTTGGTAACACCTCAAGTTAAACAGGGAGGTGGGAAGAGGACCTCCCTGATTTAACGTTAGACTTTTAGAAGAAGTAGCTCTAAAATCATTTTTTTTTCATTAAGGATTCAAAGGTAGTCAGTGAAATAACATCACTTTTAGAGTAACCTGGACAGGTAACACCAACGGTATTCAAGAACACTATCAACACTGTAACACTGTTAACTATCTTAATTAGATCTTGAAGTTGTAGGCCTAGATATAGGCTCCCTAACAGTTATGGATCTAAATTCCTGGAAGATTCAGACATAATCAAGTAAGATAAGAGAGTTAAATCAGTCTAGTCTACCTGCCACCTGGGAAGAAGTAGGTGGTAGCATTACATATTTGAGCTCGTAATACAGGTAACAATAACACTTCACAATATATCATCAGTTAGTGCGTTTAAGATTCGATGCAAATGTGAGACGTACTGCGTGTTCATTTGACTTTAGTTCGAATCACTTTCCCTGCCTATTCTCCACTTACACCGAATGATAGATGTGGGACTGCACACGTAGATCACGAAGCTAAGACAGCGCCAAACGAAGTCAATGTGATCTGCAAGAATACATATCTACGCTGTTTTGATATTCTAATTCCTCATTCATAAATATACATTAAAGAATGTGAGAAATTCGAACAATTAAAGTGTCAATACAGAGCAGAATGTAACTTTACCGATTCATCTGTGTAGTTTCCGTTGCTCTGGGCGCAGCCATTTTAGACGCGCGCGTACGAGGACGTTTGGCAGATAAATGATTTATGATGACCTCCGGCGTATACGCACCATCAACCCGCGATCGTGCCACTTCGTGAAAATCGTAGACCGACCAGTCGAAGTTTTCACGAAGTGACACGGTCGTTATTATTACGTAATTATTTGAGATTGAGGTTCAAAAATTTGTCAGGTTGTAGATCTCGGTATTTACTATCATAACATGCAAAAATCTTAAAATCGAAAATTTACTCGATTTTGGCCGGTCGTGCCACTTCGTGAAAACACCGACGATTTATACTTTATGTCGATATGAAAATTAATGCTTCGTTCACTAACTAAGATTGTTCTTTCAATCTATTAACGGGTAGGCTAAATAGTGTGATTTGAAATGAACCTAGAACATACCAACAGAAAGAAGAACAAAACACTGCCACTATGGACCATTTCATACGAGATTATGAATTGCCAACGGGTGATATACGTGACGTACTGTGCTTCCTTGGGCAAAGGATTACTATTGCTGTAATAATTCCAAATAAAATATTTTACATCCTCAGTAAAGTGTTGTGGACGAAAGCAAAATTACTGTAATTGCACCTCTTTTAAAGTAAAACTTAACTTAATGCTTCCGACTGTTTAATTCCACTTTCTCATCTTCACTCGACCTTTATAGACGAACATTTAGGCCTACACTCTCATCGAAAAACAAGTTGATTCTGATTTTGTCAATTTTAGATACTTGCGATTATACCTGGAAAAAGAGAGAATATGGGATATTTATACTGTTTTTAATTGAAATATTTTGATCGCCATCGCTTTCTAGAATAGGAGAAGTTATAACAATAATGTTCACATTTTTCATACTTGGTATTAATTCTTCTCCCATATTATATGACTCTCCTTTGTGTGGTCTCCTCCAGCAGGGATTCCAGGCACGTCCTGTGAGACATAACAAAAGCACCAGCAAGAAATTACTAAAATTTCCCCGTGTATATTTTGATATATATTGATATATATCAAAATCTATAAAAAGATACAATAATATTGTACGTTCAATATAATATATCAAAATATATCAACATATTTTAAAAAATACAATATTAATTCACCTTGTCAATGGTAGACATGGTTTTATTATGACACCATAGAAATCTACGATGTCTACCTTTCTTGATGATATTAAATGAAAAATCACTGTTGTGAGATCACATACATCCCGTCACGCATTAGTTTTATGGTGTGTTATGAAGCTATCATAAAAAAAGGCAAATTAAGAACAAGTTTCATCACAACAACAGATGCGACTTCTAAAAGGGTAGGTGAGAGTAACCTGCTCAACACACTTGGTTACATCAGGCAAACGTTATATTCGAAGTAATAAGGACTGATTACCAATAAATGTAAAATATCGAAACCTTTTTTGCGGCAGGTAATCGGGATGGTGTTTCTGAAGGAATTTTCCAACAAGGGAAAAAACGATGACCGAGACAAGAGACAACCCGACGACAAGTCCAATGATGAGACCTAAATTGCCACTTTTCACTGAAAAAAAAAACCATGTTATCACTCTATGATTTTGTTTACAAAAGATAAGCTTTAGGGAGTGAGTGAGAGAAAGAGAAAGGAATGACATTCAAATCAAAACATTAGCTCAAAATTTGTTATTATTACTATTATCTTTTTTTTTTTTTTTTTTTTTTGGGGGGGGGGTCCGTGAACGTTAGCTAGCTGTAAATCCCAACATTGTATGTTCATACAAAGGTGGCAGATTTTCACGAAAACTGACATAGGTAGAACGGTGATTTCTGCGATAGATGTTCCATTCAATGCTTCTCCAGCAGCCATGCACATGAAAATCTGCTTCGTCTCGTGCGTTGTTGAAACAGTGATTGTCTCGAACCTCTCGTATGTGTCGTCAAATAGAGTCGTCTGCTTCGAAACCATAGAAGTCAGTCTCTTTCCAGACTCCTCAGTCCATAGCACAGAAACGTTAGGCTTGAATCCACGTACAACACACGTGAGGTCAAAGGAAGTCTGAGTGAGGGAGGTAGTTTGGTAGGTACACCGGCTGGGATTCGACTCGCTCTCATCGACGCATTCTTCGATTGTGTGTGTTGATGCCATTGCTAGTGGAACAAGATTTTAAATATAAAAAGAATTGAATGCCAGGCAAGAAGTACCCAACAGTCCCTTTTTTAATAAAGATTTGCACTTTTGAGATTCCCAGATACGTCTCCAACATCAACGAACATAGCCGAGAATTGATTTTGTCTGATCAGGCCTGGGACGGGCCTATTATCATTTACTGATTAGGAAGATTTTGGGTAGGGAAGTATGACTCAGTATACGGAACCATTGCAAATGTAATTTTCTAAAGTCAAATAAGTTACAAATCAATTAACAAGAAGACAAAGGAATTATTTTAACGACAACATACAATTTTTTTTTTACTGTGCTTGCATTTCAATAAATCAAGGCACTGTTGCTTTTCCAACAAAAAACAAACAAACAAAAAAGCAAAATAATGAAATTAGGTAAAAATAATGAAGAAGACCGACTAGGGATGACTCAAGAAATGAAGATTTCGGTGAAACACAAAGACCCGACAGTTTCTCTCTATCCACTGCAGTCGATGCCATAATAGCAGCATTAATTCCCATTAAAAAAGAAGAAGATTTGATTACATAATGCAACTCTCCGGAGTACGCTTTATTGGCGATGTTTATGTTATTCTTTTAAACTCAAGACAGACATTGACTTATGCTTCAGTATTGTTGCCTCCTTTCAATTCAGGGTTGGTAAGAGGAAGAACAAGCTTTGCAAGCCAACACTTCTATTCTGAAAATGAAACTGAGTTTGTGTTTTTATTGGCTTGTAGTTTGAGAGACTTGCATGTTTCCCGGCAAGACCTTTGTACATTTCCCTATATTTGTACTTTTCTCGGCTCCAATTATCCTCGCACCATCACTTGTATGACGAAATGAATATCTAAATATGTCCCATATTAGTTTACAATAAATTATTGTCCTACAAAAACCATCTTCGTATTTGTAGGGGTTATCGCGTAGCAGCATGAACAGATCACAACTTACTATAGTATAGAGTAAAGTTAGGCACCAGGAAACAGTAATTGAGGCTTTGAAGTCCCGATCTGGTCTGTAATGCAACCACTGCCAACCAGAAACACCTTTGATTGATGCGATCTTCTTATGAAGAACTAGTAAAAGCTTGTTGTCACCATTTATTTTTGCGCTGTTTCCACGGCAAGAATTTTAATAAGCAAGTATTAACAAAATCCTAAATTGTTCATTATTTACTTTTATGGTAGCATGCGAGATGACGGTCAATATTAATACATCAACTTAGTTAATACCTTCGCTGGATTGTCACTTTGTTGCAAATTTATTCAAACGTTATGTAAAACCTTCGGTACAAACAAGTAGGGCCTACTCACAGCTAACAGTCATGAGGGTGGAATTCGAGAAATTCACCAAATTCTGAAGCACCAATTCACAACGATAGAGACCCTCATCTGCCACTTCAAGGTCGCTTACGATTAGGTTGAAGTTCTTGTCAATGTCGAAGCGTTCCTGAACGCTTACGAAATCCCCTTCAAAAAATGTTGCTTTGTCCGTAAATAGCTCCTGGTTTGAGACGTGCACCTTGCTCCAATACACAGCGAGCGGCTCATCCTGGAAGTCACATGGCAGTCGAATGTCTTCCCCTTTCCATCCTTGAACTGTAGGAACGGTGTCTACCTCTGGGGCTAGACGATGGAAAGTGTGTATATTAGTTTGTGTATTTTATGGATGTTACTTTCACGACGTCATGGTACTCACAAGCTGTTTTGGGCAGCGGACAAATTAGATAACATGATATGCCAATTCATGGATGGGGTAGTTTGTCTTGCATGCCTACCGTATACAACATGACCAGGGCGGTCAGCTTCAGGCGGTGGTTGGAATTGAGTATCTGAATATAAGAACGACCCAAGTCCATGGAGCACCATTTCGAGTAAACTTAAAAAAAACTTCATATCTTTTTTATTTGTCCAATAATATTCTATTTAACTGTGATGGGAAGGCAACATTTTATATACAAATTAGACTATATATTATTGTTATTATTATTATAATTATTCTTATTCTTATTATTATCATTATGATAATTAACATTTACATTAATTGTGGAGAGGCCATTTTGTGTGATGGACTTGGGTCGTTCTTTGAATCATAATTATGGACTTGGGTCGTTCTTTGATTCATATACATGATATTCTGCTATAGAGATGAGAGAAGGATGAGAGAGGGCGCTATAATATGAATGTAAGAATGAC
Organism: Diadema antillarum; assembly: GCF_040938485.1. Lineage (NCBI taxonomy): Eukaryota > Metazoa > Echinodermata > Echinoidea > Diadematoida > Diadematidae > Diadema > Diadema antillarum. Next base: position 31,929 of record NW_027272999.1, read on the forward strand.
CCAAGTCCTTCATTCCTACATTCATATAAGATTTAACTCATTCATTTCAGGTACTTCCGGGGGTAATTAGGATTTATCATTTATACACAAGATGAGTCCATGCATAAGCTACAATTTCCTCTGTCAAACTGAATTTGGCCAAAAATTGGACTTGGGTCGTTCTTATATTCAGGTCTTCAATTGGTTTATTCAGTTCAAGGTCTTGTAGTAAATGAATGGCCATATTTCAAGCGTTGACATTATCTCAACATATGTAAAATTACTAGACAAAATAAATTATGTTTTATCAATAGGTAAAGCACCTGCAGAGAACAACAGAAAGGCAAGCAACAACAAAAAACAAAAATTGTCTTCCGAATTTGAGCTCGGTTTGCGACCAATGCTGCCATTTTGCCTGACAAGGCTTGAGGTAAATAACGTTCATTACAACGGAGGTTTGTTTTCACAAAACTGCACAGGATAATGTTTTTATCATGCATGTTTTTTTTTACAAAAATACTTAATATGTAGGGTATGTTAAAAAAATAACTTTTAGCAAATTTATCAAATAAACGATAGCACGTTGTAGCACTTGAATAAAAAACGCTGATTTAATTTGATTAAGGACCTTCAATCTGACCACAAACTCGCCTAAAAAGTACGACTAAAAAGTGCATTCATCATGCCTAAGCATGATTATGTCAGAACTAGTGATTTATATGAGGTACAATAACTAGTGAAGACCAACTAGTCGTGATTCAAACAGAGAAAGTTACAAGTAAAAGCCCAGGCCGATAGATCTTCATTCCACTTACCATGATTCACATGCACGCAGCGACAATGTCAAGTTGCATTCGAAACTATCGAAATTGAATAAGTCTTGAAGAGACCGGATCATTTTTTTCTTGCCACCCTATATGAAGATGAGGAGGACTAGAGGGAGCACAATAATGAGGCTGACCTTGATATTCTTACCTCCTTTTGTATAGAGTTGTCTTACGTCTTTAGAAAAACAACAGACTTATCAACTTTTTTTACACTCATCAACGTTGTTGTTTGTTGGCTTGTTTTTCTCTGTGTGTGTGTGTGTGTGTTGTTGTTGTTGTTGTTGTTGTTGTGTGTTTTTTTTTTGGGGGGGGGGGAAGGGTTGGGATCTCGGTTACTTACAGCTTATCGTCAGCAGGGTTGAATTTAAGAAAACCTCTAAATTCTCCAATACAAGTTGGCAGTGGTAGCGGCCTTCATCTTTCAGTTGCAAGTCAGTGATGACGAGACTAAAATTCTTGTCCATTTCGAAGCGTTCGTCCTTGCTTACGAAGTTGCCATCGAAGGATGAAGCCTTCCTCGTCTGTAACTGTTGATTTGAGCTGCTCTCCTTGACCCAGAATACAGCGAATGGTTCCTCCTTGAAGTGACATGGCAGTCGGATGTCTTTCCTTGTCCACACCCGAACGGTGGGGGCAGTGTCTACTACTGACGCTAGATAAAAGGGAAAAGACAATATAAAGTTTGTTTCCTGGGCGCCTGTAAGCAATGCCACAAGCTTGTGTAAAGTCGCATAAACCGATTAAAATGTAAGAATATATTCATGAAGGTATATATACCGAATGCCAAAACAAAATGTATTGGAACGATGCATCTCCTATTCTTGAATCTACCTGTTTTGTGTTTTTATTTTTTCCCTCAAATTTATTGGCGAGTTATCCATCGCATAAGTTCTCAAACACCAGAGATTCCTGTGTGTAATGAGTTTACCATTGTAAAACGTTTTGACTTTATTACTAACAATAAATACGAATACAACGCACAAAGAAATCGTGTTTTTTTTTTTGTACGCATTCGATTTCGTATTCGCAGAGACGATCCTAAGTATATCGAATCCGATTTCATCGATCCAACAAACATTCGCATATTTTTTTTTTTCATTTATAGGATTGACAGACTTCCATGTCTACCAGTTTAAACTTTTGGAAATACGGGCATTAAGGATCGTCCCCATCATAATCCCTTTAGTTCTCTCTCCTCATACCGTTGAAAAGCTTGGCGTCCGAGGAAAATCAGAGGAACGATTTTTTTTTTCATACAATTTCATAATATCAATAGGTAATCAATTTATTTTAAGTTGTAAGTATCAAAGTTTATGTCCTCAAAGGCAACTTTTTGTGCAATATGTACAAAAATACATAGTTTGATTGAAGAAGAAATATCTAAAAGCAACAAGTAAATTTGATTTGCATGGGGCAAAATGGAGGAAAATAGAACAAAGTATATCTTTATAGAAAGTCAAATGCCCTTCCCCCTTTCTTCTTCCTTTCCCTTGCTCTGATAGTCTTTTCTTCCTCACTGCGGTTTGTATTCATTTTTCTAATTCCCTCCCTCCCTCTCTCTCTCTCTCTCTCTTTCTTTCTTTTTTTTTTTTCTCTCTCTCTCTCTCGTCATGACGTTCACTGCAGTTTATGTTCATGAAACAATACGATTGTTCTGTCCTGCATTATAATCCCACAGATTTCAGGGTCGAATACCACCCCCCCCCCCCCCCGGCCGGGATAAGGGACAGGAGACTTGGCATCTTCAGCCCAGGGTTGGGTGTATGTGTTATCGTAGAACGGAAGTTACGGAGAGAGCATAAACGAGCTAGGTGAATGGTACCTTTGTCTTGGTTTTTATTTCATTTTTTGTTAAGATTGTAGTGCGTGTTTTTGCGCCTTTGGTTTGGTTTGTCTGGTCTTTGGTAATATTTAGTGTTTCCTTTGAAGGCTATTTTTTCCTCTTTTCTTCATTTTCCCTCGTTTTCTGTGTATACGATTCTAGAGTTATTGGTGTTAACGTGTATACTATAGTACAAAAAAGGATCAGACGCCTGGTAATTTTACTATCATTAACTGCTATCAAATGTTTGTTTTGTGATGTCAAAAAGGTACATGTCATATGATTATGAAAAAGCACGATGTTTTTTGATCTGATCAATAACATCCAGAAATACCAACAAAAAAAAAAAAGCTTCGCGTCTAATATCAGAATATGAAAAAATATTTCATCCCAAATTTTTTGATGGAAGATAATCAAAATTGCGATGAAGCAATGGGGAAACGGAACCATTGCAATTATCCCTTTTTGAACATAAACTTTCTTCAATATTAGTCGAGGAAATAAAATGGGTACAACAGTAATGATCATTATTATGATATTGTAGGTACATGTATATATGTCATACTAAATGACTGCTTACTGAACACCCCCCCCCCCCAAAAAAAAATACTCACGCACACACACGAATACAAAATATCACAACACAGCGAAGTGATTTTTTTTTTTTTTTTTTTTTAACGTACTTCCTTGGTCACTTGTTGTACACACACCAATAATATTTATCAACAGATTGTGGTGCGCATAAACAGTGTGCGGGGCGGGAATGGGCAGAAACCACACAAATATTTTTTTCTACTATACCCATCCATAAACAGAACCTCGCATTTATTAGTTTCTTGTATGTGTCATGTGTGTGTGTGTGTGTGTGTGTGTGTGTGTGTGTGTGTGTGTATCCGTGTGTGTGAGGTTGTGTGCGTTTTGATACCTTATTAGCAGACCACCATAGCAGCGTCGGCGATATCAGGAGCCCACCACTCTCTCCTCACTGCCAACCTTACCCAAACCAAACACTTGTTCACTCCTGGATCCTGATATACGCCCTCCATCCTCATCGACAGGCACATGAATCTTGAAGTCTGTTACAATCTGCCATGCCTCGGGTGCCTTTGGAGCTATAAATATAGTTGTCAGACATTATGTTGACATAGAGACACATCATTTCTGTTTGAACGTATACTGTTCATATAATAAACAGACGTTCAGGGTACGCAGACGCCTTGTTATCACATTACTTATCAATGGACTGAAGGTCAATTTTCTTTCATATCGTAAATCCTCTACCCCATTCATAGGTGTTCTTTAATGTTCTCAATGTTACCTATGTTTGTGTTACCTATGTCTATTTAATTTGTTTCGTCTCATTTCGAACATGATATGCGAGGTCCTGACGAGCTTATGTTTGCTTTCATACTGCCTCTATACTGGCCACTAAAACCTAATCAATGTCAGATACTGTTCTAACGATGACTGTCACCTCACGAAACGCCCTTCTATTTTTCTATTTCAGTGTAGTAAAAGACGATAAAGACTGTGGAATGTGGTCTAGCGATATATTTATTTTACTTGTAATTAACTTTGAATTATCATAAAAACAATAGTTTGATCGTTGAACAAACAATATTAATAGATTATTTATCCGCCGAACATAAATTATACGAAATAACGTTAAAAGAGAAACCTGGATACGTCTTAAGAGGAAACGAAACGGATGGACAACTTTTAGCCAAACTGTAACTGACAAATTATAATTATATAGCAGACCACATCGGAAGATTTGGTGAAGAGGAAATCGTTTCTAAATACAAAGTATTACACGCTATTGCACGTTAGTGCACTAATATATTTTATCTTGTCATTTCATTTTCATTTCATTTCAATTTATTTTCAAATTTCTCATATAAAATACAATATAGTATATAAATACGAAAATTATACAAAAAATAATTTAGATGAGACTTCATCGGAATGTACAGAACTTTGATTTGGTATAAACACAAGGTCTGTATACATGCGAATTAAACTGTGGTCATAATGCGAAAAAAAATATATATGATGGGGCCTGCGTAAAAGCATTAGCTTGTACAGCCGCAGGTCCCGTGAGTAATCAGATTAGGGGAAGTTTAAAATACAGATGTTTTTTAAAGACCAACTATAACTGGAGAAACCGATTAAAACAAACAAAACAAAAATCCAATTAAATATATGTCACTAAATAAAAATACAGAAAGGTCACATGTTGCAGCAGTATAACCTACTACTTAGTAAGGACATTGGTAGAACAACAACTGCAGAGATTCAAGGTATGTGCTGCAGAGTATAGAAAATGGCGTAATTGTATGACATAAATACATAAGTAGAAGGTGGAATAATGAGATTTGTCGTGAATGTAAACAATACCGTGTACTAGGGAAATAAATCTCAGGAGTAACATTCCAGCATGGGTCCTAAAACCAAGCATTCCGTGTGATCATAGTAACCGACAGCTGTCACGCGCGAGAATTTCGATAACCGGGTGGAACAATAGGTGCATGAAGAGCGCAACAGGCAGACTGATCAAAATAGTGTTCATGGTTAGGATCCCGCCGGACTAAGGTGGGATAGACAAGGGGTAACATAAAGAGCTACAAGAACTATACACTATGCATGCCGTACAATGTAGCTGCTAAGAAGATATTGCTTCAGTTTTCGTTTGAATGATGTTACAGTGGTACAACTTACAAGTTCCATAGGGAGTTCGTTCCAATATTTGGGCCCAGCGAACATAATGGTTTTTTTCGCGAAAATTGTTGGGGTACGTGGAAGGTGATAAGCGTAACGTTGACGAGTTGGATAATCATGGACTGTATAATTTCTTGTAAACATTTGGGAAAATACGTCTGGTAATTGGCCAGTTGAAAATTGAAACATAAACAGGCCAACGTTGTAATAAAATAACTCGGGAATTTTCAAAATTGTATTACTAACAAAAAGTTCGTTCGTGTGGGATAAATATCCAGTGTGGTTAACAATTCTAACAGCGCGTTTTTGTACAAGAAATAACGAATCGATTAGGTTTTTAGAAGCATTTCCCCACGCCAGAATCCCATAGTTGAGATAGGGAGATATCAAAGTTGAATATATGCTCTGTAGAATATTACATGGAAAATAATAGTTCAACTTTCAAGTTCAACTTTATTTTCATTTCCATAAAATAAACAGGAAAAATTATATTCAATGCATAAACAAAACAAATTTGTAGTAATTTCGATAAACGTACATCAACAAGATACATGTGATGATGAGTAACGACATAATTGCATGTATAAGGTATATACATATGCATATTACACGGATGGGAATGTATATGGAGGGTCCCACTAAAAAGCCAAGCTTGTACGATATGGGACCCTCAGAAATACATAAAAAGCAAATAATGGCTTCATGAAACTACAAATATATGAAACAAAATCAAAGAAACCAATGTCAACTGACATGAAATGAAATAACAGGAAAGAACGAAAAAAAGAGAAAAGGGAAACAAAAGAAAATGAAACTGCAACACACGCCATCGTGGACACAAGCAGACAGATTTCCAGGATGTATAGGAGTAATAAGACGCACCCTTGAATGATATTGTGAATATAAGGATTGGGCACAAATACCAAAAAAAAACTACAAAAAAGCGGACATATTAAAAGCAAAGGATAGACACAATGATGCATTGTTCGATGACTGTCATATTTGAGGAGAACTTATATTCGACAGATTATTTTACTCTCATGATAAAAATAGCTTAGTTTGTAATAGCTTAGTTTGTAAAGAACCCCGGTATTTCTAGCAATAATTCTGCTTACATAATTAACATGGGTTCTCCAAGATAAATCACTATCGATATGAAGACCCAAGAATTTTGTACTGTTGACCTGTGACAGATCAATGTTGTCTATCTTGACAGAGAGAGGTAACACAGGTGGCGAATTACTGAATAACATATACTGAGTTTTATCAATGTTTAAAGATGATTTGTTCGCAAAAAATCCAAGATTGAACAGAAACAAATTATTTATTTATTATGTTTACAAGCGCATCAGTATTTTGATGAGAGAAGAACAAATTTGTATCATCTGCAAAACAAACGAAGGAAAGAATCTTAGAGGACTATCAATGTTTAAGGATGATTTGTTCGCAAAAATCCAAGATTGAACAGAAACAAGTTCTTTATTTATTATGTTTACAAGCGCATCAGGATTTTGATGAGAGAAGAGCAAATTTGTATCATCTGCAAAACAAACGAAGGAAAGAATCTTAGAGGAGTTCTGGATATCGTTGAAATATAAACTAAAGAGAAGTGGGCCTAACAAGGAACCCTGTGGAACACCACAAAAAAAAATCAGTTTTGGTTGGGAGTCGTGACCGTGAATACTTAAAAATTGTTTTCTATTCGTTAAATGATCAGTAAACCATTCTAGCGCCCTTCCCCGAATTCCGTAACGATTTCACTTATAGTTAAATGTCATGGTCTATTGTATCAAACGCCTTGGAGAAGTCAAGGAAAACACCGACAGTGTGAGAAACATCATCTATAGCATGAGCTATCTTATCAATAAACTTGAGTAATGCGTGAGTTGTACTATGTTTTTTTCCGAAATCAAAATTGAGATTCAGTAAATATTTTTGCCTGAAGAAAAAAATTAAGGGTGCATTTATACACAAGTCTTTCGAGTATCTTTGAAATGGAAGTTAAAAGAGAAATGGGGCGATAATTATTGACAAGGTCTTTTCGCCTTTTTTTAAAAATGGGAACAACTCTGGCTACTTTCATTTTTTGAGGAACTTTACCAGTAGATAAAGATTGATTGAAAATATAAGAGGCAAAATTATTTCATGAATCACATTTTTTACCAAAAAGTTTGTGATTCCATCATATCCCGAACTTTGTTTAATATTTCACTTATCAACAATCTTTATTATTTCATCTTCGACAATCGGGAAAAAAAAATACAGATTCCATGTTCCTACCACCCAAGAAAGAGTGAAATTCTCGCTGCTTTCAGGAATTTTATCAGCCAGATTTGGCCCAATGTTTACAAGAAAGTCATTAAAAACTTGAGCTATATATATGGGGTCATCAATGCGAACATCATCCTCTTGAATATAACTAGGCGCGTTATTATCAGTTTTACGTTTCAACGCTCGGTTTATCACCCTCCACGTATCCTTCACATCAAATTTACATTTGTCGAATTGATTCATAAAATACATCCGTTTGGCTGGCCGTAATGCAGAAGTGAGGCTATTACGATACTGAGTATATCTGGATTTATTTGTAACTGTGGGTACTTTGCGATATTTATAATAAAGTTTATTTTTCTTATTGATTGATTTTAAAAGTGATTTTGTAACCCATGGCTGCTGGGGTACTTTTTTATGATTTGAATTAGAGAATTTACGACAAGGGATAGCAATATTAAGCTGAGTTATCAAAATATCTATAACAACATCAAAAGATAGATTTACGTCATTTTGATTGTATACAATTAACCAATCAACGAGTTTCAACCTTTCTCTAAAACTATTCACGTTTGAGTCTGACATAACACGAAAACCGGATTTTTTTTTTTTGCACACTGTCAGTAAGAGGGTGGATACTACCAATAAGTGCATACACAGGAAAATGATCAGAGATATCCGTAACAACAATACCAGATGAAATATCAGAAAATGACTTGTTAACAAATATATTATCTATTAAAGTAGAAGAGAGGTCGGTGATTCTTGTAGGTCGTCTTATGAGAGGAATAAAAGACTTAGACAACAGTTGATTAAGAAACTCTTGACAATTATGATTATCATAATTTAAAAGATTTAGATTAAAATCACACATAAAAAAAAACATGATTTATTCTTGAAATACTTATTCGACGCAATACCGTGGAGTAATTCACCAAATTCAGTAAAATTAGAGTTTGGTGGCCTATAAATTTCTCCAACAATTACATTTCCTTTGAGAGGGAAAGATAAAGAAAATATATTAAAAACAAAAATATTGATCACTTTAAACAAATTGCGTTGAGTATTGCGTTTCTTAGAAGGATGATAACTATGGTTGAATTAAAGCGATCGATGTTAGGACATACACATTAACAAGAAATCTTAAGATGCCATAATTATTCAGTGTAGTCATTATATATATTTTTTTATTGTCTTCTCAATATACCGTACAAATACAATGGAAGTTGACATTTGAATTTGTTCGAGTAGGATACTTCTGAAATGTTGATAACTATTGATGAGATAAGGTTGGAGTACATGCAATCTCCCTTTGGGGATGTGGTTTATTGTTCTTTCATGAATGAACGTAGGGACATTATCACTTTGTGTTATGCGCTATATAAAAACTGACTATTATTGTTATTAACTTATTTGTATTGTTGCATCATAATAACTTAATGTAAAAAATACACCCGAATATGAATAATATGTAAATGTTCTATAGATTTATAGATTTTAATATCCCCCAAAGGGGATAGCCCTTGCGAACTCGGACATTGCAATCAGGAATAATGGCCATATCTCAAATTTGTTTCTGAGTTTAAGGGGGTTTGTTCTGGTATACTTTTTGAATCTCCTGCCACCCTAACGTGAGCCTTCAAGTGTGGTGCTGTTACTGTCTAATGATTAAAGGGTACTGTGAAGAATTGCAGAATAAACATTACAGTAAACTCATAGAAATCATACGGGTTGACTTGAAATTTCCAGGTGGAGCCTATACTTGCAGACGATCCAAACAAACACTAATGAGAGTATTGTCCGACTTCTAGGAAGACGCGTAACAATTGTCATGTACTATGAACAAATAAAAATGAGGGGAAATGTCTATTGACTTACAGACAATATTTGAATGGTTTGCCGAAAGCGTCCCTTCGGTTAGGTGTTCCTAAACAAGCCACCCTTCGATTTGTATTGTATTTTTTGTTATATAAATTGTTTCAGAAATTCGTACTTCTGCGTTTCGCGATTATCATACGCTTTATGGTTTTAGTTTATGTAACCATTGTTGTATAGTTTGTAGTATGTTTGCTTGATATGTATTTAAAGGAATGAATTCGATAAATCAATTGAATCATAGTTTGATGCTTATTAATGAATGTATCGGTGATTTGACAGTGTGTGATTATTATGATTGTTTTATTGTCAGTTATATGCTATGTATGAAATGTTGTCTTCAGTTATTTGTTTTATTTTCACCGCTTCAAAGTTCAATTGCTCACTGAAAAACACGCTTTTGCTTTTAACACGTGAGCGGCTGTGTCAAAATTAATGTTAAAGTATCAAACTCTCAAATTTAGTGACACATACGCGCAGCCACCACGTCCTACACTGTGCTATCTTTGGCTATCATATCGTTCCCACCTATTCTCAACTCATATTTTCGCACAAAGCATTTTGGGTTCAAAGTTCGAGGCTCGAATGTGTGTCTCTATGTTGTACATGCTATAACTTGCCAGACAGAATGCGACGCCATTGTTCCATTACATGGTATATAGACTGTCTTGCCTGTGCTACACGCAGTCTAAAATACACACATGAGCAAATAGGCGGTATACACACATGATGCGTTGTGTGAATCCGTGCTACTGACTTGTGAATGCAGTAGCCGTTTTCTCTACAGGGACGGAATTTGATTGCTGACACAATTTACAGAATTTAAAAATTGGTATCAATGACATAATTGGAGCATGTGATTTTTTTTTTCATTTCTGAATGTAATTACAAATGATTGCTTTCTTATTCATTTATTTTTTTCATTTTTATTTTTTTACAGAGAATATATTAAGTAAGGAAAAATCCACATACATAGGTATTTTACACCGGCTTTTCTCACTGTGATGACTGCATGATTCATTTTTTCCCCTTTTGAATGCTGTCATCCATTTTTTTTTTTTTTTGAGGGGGGGGGGTGGTGATATCATGCGTATTCTTCACGAACCTGTCAATATCGTTGTTTAATTGTGACTTAATTCAAGTTCACTTCAATTTGATTAGAAACACACACACACACACACACACACACACACACACAACAACAACAACAACAACAAAAACAGGTCCACCGTTTCATCCAAAAACGATGGCAGATTAAAACAAGTATGAGTTACAAAATAACTGTTGAAGTTTACACTGCCACAACACAAAGTAATTTGGTACTTCAGACACAAACTCTCCAATATTAATCACTCAATCAAATACTAGTAATATTACTGCCTTACAAAGGCAACAGTGACCGCCTGAACAGTGGTTTAATCATCTACCGCAGTATCAATACAATAGTTCTCGTTTTAATAAAAAGGATAATGATGAAATCATATAAACATAAAATATTTATGAGCCTGCCATCATTATCATCATCATTATCTCAGTCAAGGGTATATCAAGGATATAATGTGTAATACATGTGCATAGAAAAGATACACATCTTACCTTCCGCTAGGAGACAATGGATTACACAGGCAGCCACTGTTAAAAACAAAGCTAAGTTCTTGCAATGTCTTTCCATTTCAACCGGAAAGAAGTGATGTTTTACTTGTCAAAAAAGAGACAATTTCGATGAAACCAAGTGCGCAGACGTTAATAACGACGGCAGCGGCAGTGTGGACCAGGCCTGACAGCTTACAGTATATTGTTCGAACCAGCAGGTGTGATAACTTGCGAAAGTACTGTACATATCATGTGATCACTAGACCATTATTCGCCACGTTTTATGTGGCGGCGGTGACTGGGGTCTTGGAAATCCCGTTGTGGTCCGCGACGGATTGGTAGCTTTTTATAAAAAAATGAACAGACCAAACAACTCTTATCACTGCTGATGGATATGATATTTTACATAGCATTGTGTAAAAATTACCCGTTCAAAATAAACAGGACAGGACCTTTATCAGGATCACTTTGTTATACATTGTTTTGGATATCTCAGTCATTTCAAAACCATTCTTGATCAAATACACTTTCAATCCCTCGATAGAATATTGTTTCGATCTTTAGTATTTCTTAGAGTGGTTCATAAATAACTCGCAAAACGTTAAAAGCTGAATCCTCGCCACAACCAGTACTACACCATAATTTTAACTTCACCACAATTACCCATTAAACATTTTTGTCATTGTGTGTGTTTGTTTGTGTGTGTGTGTGTGTGTGTGTGTGTTCACTGTCTGTTCAGTCTGTTTATTTAAAGAAAATGGTAATGTAGCAAATATTTTTTTCTTATATATACATTCTTTTTATCTTACTAGCCGATTTCAGCCTGGAGAACTAACCTCCTGATAACTACATTGTACCACCCTGAAAATTACTGCCGAAAAGTTCAGATTAGGAGCAGAGCAGATAAATGAACAAACTAAAAATCTAGTTTATCATTAAAAAGCCCCCCAAAACTCAGTCGATTTTTTTTTTTTGGAGAGAGAAACACTGTTTATTGAGTAAAAATACTACTTTTATCAGGATACAATTATTTTTGTTTATCTCGATCAACTGCCTTTTCCCCTGCCGGAAATAAACACATAGTGTCCCACATAGTCACCACAGTGTGAAACACACTGTGTTCACATTGTGTTCACACAGTCAATCCACTGCGTTAGATTGGAACACTTTTAATACAGTGAACCACTAAGTGGAACACAGTGTGACAACCGTATGAACCACACTGTAATAACCACAGTGTGATTTCAACTGATCAACCACAGTGTGGTTCATAGTGTAGTCACAGAGTGTTTCACTGTGTGTATTTCATACAATCTTTCATACAATAGTTGTTCTGCCACACTGTGTATTTTTCACCCAGTGACCTCTACTGCCACACCGTTATCTTTCACACAGTGATCTCTGTGCACAATGTGGTATCTTTCACTTGATGTATAGTGAGCTCTCCATCCAAACATTCAAACACCACACTGTGAGTACTCTGTGGTAATTTTACATCCAGACTTAACACTGTGTACACTCTATGGTGATTTTCCATCCAGTCTTCACCCTGTGAATACTCCATGGTGATCGGTTTCCTTCCAGTTCTGTCACATTGTCTAGTAGCTCTAATGCAGTTTACAGAAAGTGTTATTTCCAATAATCAATTCACTCGTTGTGAAGAAATAGAAATACAGAAGATTTCATGAAAATGACAAGCTTTCTTGGTTATGGCCCGATTCCTGCATACTTTAACTAATGAAATGTCATGTTGTCAACCCCCCCCCCCCAGATTGTTAAGATGCAGTCTTGTAGAGCACTACCTATAGCTTAAAGGAGAAGACAAAAGTGCGCAAATGTATACTCTGTATCAATACACTAAATTTAATATCACAAACCAAAAAATACACCTCTTATACTGCAAAATCAATCACAATATAATCAAATATTAAAACGTACTTTATTCTGTAATTGCCCACAAAAATATTTGTTTCAGTTTTATGAAAGAAAAAGCTATGTATCAATGACAATTTGTGTGACTATTATGAAACACATGTTTGCATCATTTCCTGTTATGACAAACCAATTTAGGAATATGTTACAGCAGCGAGCTCTCGTAGCACATATTTTCATATTCCCTTCATAAAAAAACAACAACAACATAATCTTACTTTTAGGGCAATGGTAATTTAACAGAATAATCTTTGGCACATTTACCTCGTTAATAGCTACATCTGGGTGAGTGAAAACTTTTTAACTCTTTATGTGCCATGGCGGACACCCCTCGTATGCCACATTGTTCTGAGACACCAACAATGTCATGCTTTGAGAAGACCTTCTGTTTTTCAAATCTATTTTACTTCTATAGACTTTTGTTCAGCTGGACATATAGTGAGTAAAGTTGTCGAGAAAATGCAAAGCTTTGTTGTGATGTAACGTGTATGATAAATCTTTATTTCAAATGACTCGTATAGCTATTTACTGTAAAGGCACGACTATGGCACACCAAACAGTGACAGAAACTAGAATGTACACCTAAATCTCGGAGAGAACACCGCTTGTTAGTCAATCACGACATAAAATGCAAGCTATATGTGAGAGGAACGAAAGCGCGAGAAACGCATTAATTGTACTGCGGCATTTGGCGATTTATCGATCGGTTTTGGCAGGTTTGTGCATTTGTGACCCTGCATCACAAAACAAACAAAAAGTTGCCAGACATGGATTCTTAGAGAGCAGACTCTAAGCTTTAAAATAATGTATAACTCAAATCAAAAGGACTTTCCTATCCTACCTAAATACTAGAAAGAAAGCACACTCTGGAAAAGAGTGAACTGAGAAAAGATGCTCTGAAGTACAAATAGTGTACAGGGTCTATTCAAGCGCTTAATCTTTACCAAGCCGTGCTAGCTGTCCAATGAAAGGGACAAAACACAGGATGTACACCACAGGAGCAACAACAATGAAGGGATTATCAGATTAGGCTGAAATGGAGCATGTTCTATTAACACATTCTGTCCATAACTTTAATCCCAACTTTCGAAGCAGTAGAGTTATCCTTTCAAAAGTTATTAGACTTGAAAGTGAAGAGTGTGTAAAGGATTTCAAGAAATGAAAAGGGGACGCTAAGACAAACCTGATCATTCTACTCTCCCACCAAATAGGGTTGTAGAAAAACTGCTGAAACACACTTTCCCATTCATGTTATAATCCCAAACTAAAGAATAATGTAGAAGAAGGATATTTCTTTCAGAAAATATGAAAAAACTCAAGATTGACTAAGTTGACCCATTTCACCTTTTTTGAGTCCTCACGTAAAATCAAGGGCTGCGACCTGTTGTTCGTTTTGTGATGCATGGTCACATTTGGGCAGAATACATGTATGCGAAGTTGGCACGCCGTCAACTGAGTCGAACGTGCGAACGTGGCACATAAAGAGTTAATGATGGCTCCTTGGAACAATCAAGCATTTTATAGGGCTTGATTTGACTGACTAAAATCATTACAGATGATGACTTCAACAAGAGGTGTGATCAATAAGACTGAGATCTGTGCACAATTCAACACCAGCTATGGTACTATGACTGGTAACCAGCTATTGTATGTTTGCAGGCATGTTTATTAATTTATCTAATTTTGTTTTCATAATACAAACAATCTTTACTACAAAGAAAGAAACGATTATTATTATGTATAGTATAAAGAGCGTGACCCTAGATCTTTAGATTTTCTTATGCTTAGATTGTCACTTTCTTTTTATGAATACTAGCTGAACGGATGAGACAAATCATAAACGGAAAATCTTGAAATAGAGAGCGAAGTCACAATGACTGAGGGAATGAAAGTCATATTAAAGAAAGTCTTTATTAAAAAAAAAAATAATATTAAACACAGTATAAAGAGCGTGACCCTAGATCTTTAGACTTTTTAATGCTGAGATTGTCATGTTCGTTTTATGAGTACCGGTATGCTTTGTATACATGATGCAACAAAATGAATATATTGAAATATTGAAATTGGAATTATGATAGATGAACTGCAATCGGAAAATGTCGAACTGAGAAATCTATATTCTGTCTACGTAACACACATACACATACACATACGAACACACACACGTATACAAACAAACACACGGAACACACTTAAAAAGGCGTACACGTTTTGTGTAGATCAGAAAATATCGCTTCAAGCCCTTAATGTCAAATTACTCTTTGCATGCATGTAGCAAAGAGTGGACAAAGATCTAAAAACAGACCTGGAAGACGACACACTCATTTCATGAGCTTCGAATGTAGCAGTAAACCGATGATCAAAGACTGGAAAGACATGATTCATTAGAAGACACCTTTTTTCATCAATATCTGAATTAGCATAGCTTTACTTGCTTTGGTTTGGTTTTATTTCTGCCTTTTCCAAATTACACATAACAAAATAATTCATTATTTAGAGATAAACATTGCACTACGTATAAGTCAGCATACTATCTTACAAATTATTTCAAAGTACATAAACATGGCAGTATTCAATGTATGAGACGTATAGCATAATATCACCCCCCCCCCCCAAAAAAAAAAAATGTTCAGAAGGGGATCGTGGAATTAACAGTTGTAAATTCTGTAAATAATGATTGATTGTTCATTCAGAATATGTCATGTGGTTACAGTAAACGAATTTCATGAAAAAAAAAAACAAAACAAGAGCACTCGCAAT
Source organism: Diadema antillarum (assembly GCF_040938485.1). Taxonomy (NCBI): domain Eukaryota; kingdom Metazoa; phylum Echinodermata; class Echinoidea; order Diadematoida; family Diadematidae; genus Diadema; species Diadema antillarum. The sequence continues at coordinate 47,706 of NW_027272999.1, forward strand.
CGAGCACATGTATCCCCCGAACCCGTCTCCCATACCCCATCTGGATTACTTTTTAGGTTAGAATGTTGTATAATATGGCAACTGTCGCAGGATACAATAAAATCCGAGGAGAAATGAGGCTAGTATATAATACAAGAAATATGACATGTCATCCTATTAAAGTTTAAACAATGAGAGCGCTGGCAATGAAAACTTGTGTTACCTAGAATAACTCCCCATAAATCTCCATAGCAAGTTTGAATAAAATCCGACAAGAAATGTGGCTAATAGAGCATAATGGCTTCCTAGTCGGAACACTGAGGGCGCCGTCACCACAAACTGGTGTGTCCTTTATGTAGAATGACCATCCATTCACCTCTTTAGCAAGTCTGAAGAAAATCCGGTAACAATCAAGTTATTGTCTAAATAAGCATGCATTTTCGCAAACTTTGACATGATCAGGGTGACCTTTGACCCTGTAAAAGGTGGAACAGTGAGGGCAGCATTATCAATACTGTAGGTGTATAGATTTGACTATGATGCATTTACATACCAAATTTGATTTTTTTTTTTAATCGGTCGAGAAACAAGGCCAGCTTCCAACACACAAGCAGACCCTGTTAAATTCACTTTTTCATGTACAAAGACGGAACAAGCGAGGGCACCACCACTAAAAAACAATATAGGCATCTTCATTTTACTACAATGCACCTTTTCGCCATATTTGAAGAAAATCTGATCAGAAATGTAGCTGATACCATGGACCTACTTGTAGGTCCATGTTGATACCTATACCCCATCAGGATTACCTTTTTAGGCAACTGCCGCAGGATACAATAAAATCCGACGAGATATCCCAGGTCGAAAAACCAATAGAAACCAGTAGAAACCAGTAAGCATTTTTAACTGGTCTTTACTGGTTTTAACTGGTCTTTACTGGTTTCAACTGGTACCAGTTGAAATCAGAAGGTAACTCCAAATTTCCAGTAACAAAATAAGCAATTCTAACTGAAACCAGTTGATACCAGTTGAAGATATACTGGTACCAGTTGATACCAGTTTAATCATACTGGTACCAGTTTATACCAGTTGAAGTTGCACTGCTTACCAGTTGAAATCAGTACAAGTTTACTGTTACCAGTTGAAGTCTTTCTGGTACCAGTTTATACCAGTTGAAGTTACACTGCTTACCAGTTAAAACCAGTACAAGTCTAATGGTACCAGTTGAAGTCTTACTGGTACCAGTTTATACCAGTTGAAGTTGCACTGCTTACCAGTTGAAACCAGTACAAGTCTACTGGTACCAGTTGAAGTCTTACTGGTACCAATTTATACCAGTTGAAGTTGCACTGCTTACCAGTTGAAACCAGCACAAGTCTACTGGTACCAGTTGAAGTCTTATGGTACCAGTTTTATACCAGTTGAAGTTGCACTGCTTACCAGTTGAAACCAGTACAAGTCCACTGGTACCAGTTGATACCAGTTCATATCTCATTGTGTACCAGTTGACACAACCTGAAGTGTACTTTTTGAATTCCATTAGTTCATCAATTAAAACTGAATTAAAAGTTTAACAAAACTTTGTTAAAACATTAAATTAAAAAGTAAACAAAACACAATTAAACAAAACATTTGACGTGATTGAACTTGGACTCTTAATAACTTCAACTAAATGAAACTGGAACCAATCAAGATCAGTTAACACTTCAACTGACAGACTGTATTTTGACCAGTTTGTGCGTGTGTTTGTGTGTTCATGTGTGTGTGTGTCCGTGTGTGCGCACGTGTGTGTGTTTCGGTGTGTGTGCAAATTAGTTTACAAAATTTGATACCCATGTAACAGACTGGACTTGCATATAACTTCAATATCACCACCCACTAAATCATTGAAATTGTAATACCAGTTGATACCAGTTGGTTTCTATTGGTTTTTAGTGGTTCTTTTGCTCGTGAATATTCATAAGCTATTCAAATTATCTTCGTGAAAATGAGAAAATATTGTTAAATTTATCTTTTTTATGATTTGAATAAACTCAGAAATGTCTGAAATGCATTAGAAATTTATCTAATATCATTGCCGTGATATTCACAATTTCAAGTTGTACCTCTGATGAGGTATTTTCATATTTTTATAATAATAGTTCAATCTACTTGGTAACCATGTCTTAAATCATTACAGCAATATAGCCCTATAGGCCTATATATATGAATGAAACATCCCTGGTACTAACTAGGTCTAGGATGTAGGCTACGCCTAAATGTAGTTGTAGGTATAGGCTTTAAGACTAGCTGCAGGATTATGTTAGGTTAGATATTAACAATGTCCTGACATACACCAAACACCCATACACCAAATAATTCAACACCAAATTAATTTTGTCAACTGGGTCCCAGTTGATTCCAGTTGATACCAGTTGACAACTGGTACCAGTTGATTCCAGTTGGACGAATACCAGTTGATACCAGTTGAATGAATACCAGTTGATACCAGTTGATTTCTAGTCACTCATTCCAATTTCGACCTGGGATGAGGCTAGTATAATAAGAACGACCCAAGTCCAATTTTTGGCCGAATTCAGTTTGACATGGGGAAATTTAGCTTATGCATGGACTCATCTTGTGTATAAATGATCAATCCTAATTACCCCCGGAAGTTCTTATATGAATGTAAGAATGACCAAAGTCCAGGACTTGGGTCATTTTTACATTCATGTTATAGCGCCCTCTCTCATCGCTTCTCTCATCTCATATAACAGCCTATCCTGTATAATTATGATTCAAAGAACGACCAAAGTCCATCACACAAAATGGCCTCTCCACAATTAATGTAAATGTTAATTGTCATAATGATATAACATGTTCTAATTTGTATGTACAATGTTACTTTCCCATCACAGTTAAATACAATATTATTTGACAAATAAAAAAGATGTGACTTTCTTTTTTAAGTTTACTTGAAATTACCTTCCATGGACTTGGGTAGTTCTTTATTATTCACATACTCAATTATACCAAAACATTTGGTAGACCAGTTTTCTTTTACAAGGGGTAATAGTCCGGGAGCCAGCGGGGGTCAGCCTAGCTGAAAAGGTTACCAATTTTTATGTATATAGCAATTTAGTACATATGCCCCTAAGTATGGAAATGCACGTCTGGCTGGTCATCGGTGGTGGGTGTGGCCAGGAGGGCCAAAAAAAGGACCCCTCAAAATTAGGCTAGCCTAGCTGGAAAAGTAACCCCATGAAAACAATTGGAACTTGTTCGTTACACTTACAGGATAAATGAATGACCATTGCCAGACGTTTTAAGTGGTGGGGGGTAGCCGCCAGACGCTCTTAAAGGCCCAACTCCAGCTAGGCTAGCCTAGCTGAAAAAGTAACCTCATGAAAACCACTGGAACTTGTTCGTTACACTTACAGGATAAATGAATGACCATTGCCAGACGTTTTAAGTGGTGGGGGGTAGCCGCCAGACGCCCTTAAAGACCCAAATTTTTCCAGCTAGGCTAGCCTAGCTGAAAAAGTAACCTAATGAAACCCACTGGAACTTGTTCGTTACACTTACAGGATAAATGAATGACCATTGCCAGACGTTTTAAGTGGTGGGGGGTAGCCGCCAGACGCCCCTAAAGACCCAAATTTTTCCAGCTAGGCTAGCCTAGCTGAAAAAGTAACCTCATGAAAACCACTGGAACTTGTTCGTTACACTTACAGGATAAATGAATGACCATTGCCAGACGTTTTAAGTGGTGGGGGGTAGCCGCCAGACGCCCTTAAAGACCCAAATTTTTCCAGCTAGGCTAGCCTAGCTGAAAAAGTAACCTAATGAAACCCACTGGAACTTGTTCGTTACACTTACAGGATAAATGCATGACCATTGCCAGACTTTTTAAGTGGTGGGGGGTAGCCGCCAGACGCCCTTAAAGATCCAACTTTTTCCAGCTAGGCTAGCCTAGCTGAAAATATAACCTAATGAAACCCACTGGAACTTGTTATTTACACGTACAGGATATATGCATGGCCGTTGCCAGATGTTTTAAGAAGTGGGGGTAGCCGCCAGATGCCCTCAAAGACCCAATTTTACCAGCTAGACTATAGCCCTGGCTGGAAAAGTAACCTCCTGAAACCCACTGGAACTTGTTCTATGTTTGTATCTCATCTGATAAACACTGTCGACATAGTATTCTGGTGTTCTTTCAATAACTTTCCACACTTTTGAGCTATATGACCACCATATTCACTCCTCAGATCATCTCCAAAATGATTGCTGTCAAGTGTTAATATTGGTGAAGTCCGACTACGTCAACAGTCAAAAAGTCAATGAACTAGGCCTATGCCATTGGAAAATCTCTGTAATCACAAAGTCGATACGTGGACGAGACATCACTTCGCTTTTGCCTTGTTAGATGGTGAATATTTGTAAGCTTCCGTTTCTAATTCGTACAGCACCAGCATACATGTCTGAGAATAGCGGTAAAGAAGATTAGAGTCTTTGGCAACAAGTGCAAAATTAAATTCTGTGCCTTATTTGCTAAACAAACGTGGTAGGAGGACAACGACCTGTTAGGCAATATGGCGGACCAATAGCTCTATTTTATTAGTGTTATAGAATAAATGACAATGATGTAGTTCTGAAGCATACTCTTCAGTAGATACTTTTGCAATGACTCAATGTATACTTTTAATCGAACTAAATATATACATGACTTGCTCATGAATTACGGCAGAACGATTCGGTGAGGAAAGTTTTCTGTCATGTCATTACGGAAGAAGTGAACGTGTCAATATTTTGCTATTTGTTCCATAATTATTTCTGAAGTGTTAAAGGTATTTTCCTAAAACATTTTTTCTTTTATATAATACCTACGTTGCATCCAAATGCCTATTCGTTAAAAAAATGCGGGCCATGTATTCAAAGGTCAAAGATCATAGGTTAATGGAAGTAGGGCATACATTGTACAACATTTCACTAAGTTTTTTTTTTTTTTTTTTTTTTTTTTTTTTGGGGGGGGGGGGGGCATGATTCAAAGTGTCCTAAAACCTTGTATGATAAATGTACAGTGTATCTAGTTTTGTAGTCACGACTCTTGCTATGTATGATGCCAAACTCTTCCCGCTCAAACAAATGCAGCCGTTTCAGGGAATTAATTATGATGATTGGTAATGCTGAAGTGGTTCATAACATTCCATTGATGCTATGTATAGAATAGAAAGTGAATTTGACAATGGTATATGATATCCGCAATTTACTCTTTGACAGGTTCTATCATCCGATTAATAATGTATAAATTGAATATACAGTAGTCCCCTATTCAGTAACTACAGGTTAAGTTAGATAAGCTGCATTCATTTTCCAAGCGACCATGGCGTTATAGCCAAAGATGATTGAATTCTGTAAATCTCTGTGTGCCTGCACAGGATTGGAAAACGAAACAACTTTCTGTGTATAGAACTACGAAACAGAAACTGGTGCATGCATTATTCTCAGTCACTTTGTTATGCATAATGATGGTTTGCTCATTGCAGTTCCGGAATCTCAGCTCGAGGGACTCGAATTGATCCCAAATCAGTCGGCATGCGTGTATCACCCAAAACAATATCTGAACACAATTATAACTGCAGTCCTCCATAGTCTGTATTGGTTGCCGATAAGGGCTGGTATCAAGTTTGATTTTCATATTATTTACAGTACCTTGTATTTAAATGTTTTCATCGAAATGCCCGTATACGATATGCGTATCTCAGTTAACTCTTTAAACCATAGTTGTAATCTACGTGCCAAGAATCTCATGTTTTCAATAAGCGTGAACTCCAAGACATGTCGAGATAAGGACTTTAAGACAAAAACGGTTTGGCATCGTCGTTATAAAACGAATTCCCCTTTTTCAAGACACGTTTTAGATTTTAGACAGAAATATGGATTCGTTTGAATGCATACAAACAGCTTCTTAAATCCTCTTACATTTTGTTTTTAAGATATGGTGTATACTTTCGAAGTGTAAGAAGCATGCTCTTGTTTTAGAGGCTTTGAGTACTGGTAAGAAGCATATGTTATTCTTATAGATTATGTGAATAGGTACGCATTCAAGAACGTTTTGAATAAAACGTATCCAGACAACTGCATATCATATTTTCATCTCTTCCTTCATGCAGATGTATACTCTTGCCGAGAAGGTTAACTGTTTGATAGATATAGTGCTCACCTTTAATATTGAAAAGGTAATTGGGTAAATTTTTGGTTTCAGTATATTATTCAAACACAACTAAGTTAAATTTTACATTAACATTTTCACAACTCACAAATTCCACACGCACACATATTTCATGATTCACAAGATCCAAGTTACACTAATCCTATTTACTTTGCAGAGTGCAACAACAACATAAGTTATATACTGAGCAAATAGGCTTACATCAGTTCGCACTATTCAAGGTTTAGAGTAGTTAAGGAACTAAATCGTACCCGATTATGTGATGCTAAGTTGCACCTTGAGATGATGGGCAATATTGCCCCTATAAAGGAGCAGGCAGTGACACTGACTTGCAGAGCTACCAAGTCTCACGCATTCTGAGTGAGACTCAAGCACTTAGGGGTCGTCTCACGATCTCACGCATGCCACCCATTTTTCTCACGCATCGGGCAAAGTCTGCAATTTGGGCCCATAATAAGGAGCATAGCTCAAATTGAAGGTATATTTTCCTTTTGTCTTTCAAAATAAGTAAAAACTAGTCACTTAAGTATGCACCTGATCGCACCATTAAGAGCTAAAAATTGAAAAAGCTCCCTACCGTGGGAGGCGCCACGGGGGGGGGGGGGGGGGGAGGACCCCTCCCACACCCTCGCTCGCGCGCACATTCGCTCTCCGAGATGCCGAGTCATGAAAATCTCACTCATAATTTTTTTCGAACTTGGCATCTCTGGACTTGCTCCTTTAAAGGAGCCATTTGCAGCAGTCATGGAGCAAGCACCACATAGGTGCAACATCATACCAATAAGGCACAAGATTGCACCCTCAAGAGAGGGTACATTCTTGCATCCTTCGGGCATAAAGTTGCGCCTAAAGGTACGAGGTTGCGCCTTTTTCAAGGGGGCAAAGTTGCTCCCGAGGGTGTAACTTTCACCCTTTCTTGCGGGTACAAAGTAGCACCCAAAGTTCCAAGATTGCACCCTCAAAACAAGGCACAATCTTGGAACTTTGGGTGTTTCTTTGCACCCTCACGAAAGGATGTAAAGTTGCACCAAGATGTAAATTTCGTTACGAGAAGGCAATAATGATTTCATGTAAAACATGTTAAGGAAAGTTGATAGTTTGGTTATTTTATCATTACTCATCTTCGTCTTCTCAACAAGATGATACACATGAGCTCATTTGCTATAGAAGTTGAAGGATGTTTAATTGCTGGTAGCCACGTAGGGGCTTTTGTTATAACATTTTGCATCTTAATCCCTCGAAACTAAGTACATGCAGTATTAGTTTATAGATGACATAAAATTTTTGTTGTTGCTGTGAGCTTATTCACATGAATTTTAGACATGTTTCTCATATGTTTCTGTCATATGCTTTACTGAAGAACAGCAAATGTTGAGTTTATTGGCAAGAGAGGTTGATCATTACTTTATATTTAAGTTCATTGAAGTGCCGGAGCATAAACTTGTTTTGAAACATTAGCATCCAAAACCCTCCAAACCAAAAACGTGCAATACTAGACACGACAGGAATTCCTTGTTGTTGTGAGTTATGTTTCTTAAAAACACTGATTTTTTCTGCTTTTGCAATGTACTATGTTCAAAAACACTCTTGAAGAATTTTCAGATTTCGTTTCTTTCTTAAGAGAAGAAAACGGTGAGGTCATGTAACATGCCGTCAATCCCTCGTTTGAGGCGAGTCCCCAACCGGGGTGTACCCAAAGTGGGGTGCGTATATTTGTCGTTTGGGAGCTGGGAGTCGAAGTACTTGTACCAGGGAGGTGGAAGAAACGGCCCTGCTTGTCCATTGCAAATAAACTTTCTGCTCAGGCGTGACAAACCTGGAGGCCAAGCCAGGGTTGATGACTCCAGCAGCTGTCGTATTACGTAAGAGCATGATAAGGATATCTGCCTGTGGCAGACCATTCAAAGTGAACTCAATTTTCTCTATCCTTTTTAAAGTTTTCAATTTTATATTCTATTGAGAAATTCTATGGTCATCCATTTTACATTTCGAACGAAAAAAATTGACCCGTAAATAACGAAAATACAGGAATAAGAAGGAGAGCATTGCCAGTTTGCCGGTGCTATTTGGCAGTGAGTTACAACGGGGAGGTGAGACTACTCCCTGGTTACAATCAGCCTGCTGACTGGATCGTTGAGAAAGCAGCTGTCGTATTACGTAAGAGCATGATAAGGATATCTGCCTGTGGCAGACCATTCAAAGTGAACTCAATTTTCTCTATCCTTTGTAAAGTTTTCAATTTTATATTCTATTGAGAAATTCTATGGTCATCCATTTTACATTTCGAACGAAAAAAATTGACCCGTAAATAACGAAAATACAGGAATAAGAAGGAGAGCATTGCCAGTTTGCCGGTGCTGACAATGTGCTATTTGGCAGTGAGTTACAACGGGGAGGTGAGACTACCTCCCTGGTTACAATCAGCCTGCTGACTGGATCATTGAGAAAGAGAGAGAGAGGGAGAGAGAGAGAGAGGGAGAGCGAGGGGGAGAGAGGGAGGGAGAGGGGGGAGAGATGGGGGAGGGAGAAGGGGAGAGCAAAATGGAATGACAATAGTTCTGGTCACTACAGTACAGGCATGCTCTGTCTGCATACGCTGAATGTCTACACTCACACACACACACGTACACACACACACGCACCATGGAGCTACATGGCCCATGCCAAAACCAAAACAATCTCCTCCTCTCGCGGTGCCCCCCCCCCCTCCTGTGGCGCTGTGGCGATGACTGATGCTTAGATTAGGCCAGGGTCAAGAAACAGGTGTTTTATATCTTTGACTTTAAGTCATTGATTGCCAAGATATGCACTGGCATTATTTACTGGGGTGTAGCCTCTTCAAACGAGAGATTTGCGTCATGAAACATGTTCCTATAAGTTTTATTTCGTTAATAATTTTTCTTTACCCATCTCCTCAACCGTAAGGTGATACGGTACCTAAAAAGTCATAGGCCAAAGGTTTTGAGCTTTACTTCCCCTTTTTAAAGTAAATTTAAGAGCTGGGGCATTATTTTTAAAAAGTTGGCATTTTAAGCTATGTACACCGAGGACGAGTCTTACTGAATGGATTTCTTGTTGCAGTAGAATTGTATTTTTTATGAGCTTGATGGAGCATTAGACAATTGTATAAAGTGTTTGCAAAAACTGTTAATGTATTCCCTTTTGCTACTGTCCAAAGAGTTCATTTGCCAAGTTTTGATTGTCTTTTGTTTTAATCATCAGGGGTTTGTTTTATCATGGTCATAGAGGAAAGAAACTTAATTATTAAAAAAAAAAGCCTTCATATAAGAAGAGATACTGTAGGACACAATTTCATCAAAAGTTGTGATTTTCAACATTTCCAAAATGCAATTGATGAATATTTCTCCCCAGGGCACAGAAAGAAAGTAGTTTTTGGTCTTGTTTTTTTTTACGTATGTTATAATACCCGCGGGTTTACGCCCATCCCACCAATTTCCATCCGGATACTGTACCCGGCCGTGTTTTTTGTTTTTTTGTTTTTCATTTTTGTTTTACACTGCAAAGAAAATGAGAACACTGATGTTTGAGAAAAATCCCGACATGTTTGATTGGGCAATTCTTTTTTATGTCTATTATTCTTTCCAAATAAGTTTTTTGGTTATCACTGAGGACAAATACAGATACCCTATTTCTTCTACCAAAACCACAGCACTGTATATTCTCATATATTATTCTACAGTATTTCGTCTCAACACTTGCCCTATTGATATTTCAAAGCATGTTTCCCTGTGCGCTCAAGAAACTCCCCCATTAAAGGAGACCTCCGGGTGATTCTCGGATTTTTACATTTGTACAACTATGAATTACTTATACTGAGGACAGAGTTTCAGAATTTGTGATAATTGGGATGAAGAATAAGAATATTTTCCAAAAATAGAACAAATTGCAATGAACAAGGATGATGACATGGGAGAGTCACCATAAGAATGCATGAGTCGGGGCTCAAGGAAGCAGAACAAAAGAATAAGGCAATGCATAGATTATAGACAGGTGAACTCGCAAGCAAGCGGTATTGTTATGGAATTACACTGCTATCATTTCTGAAATATGTGAACCTTATAGCTGGTAAAATTGGGTCTTTGAGAGCGTCTGGGGGCTACGCCCCACCACTTAAAGCGTCTGACAACGGTCATGCATTTATTCTGTAAGTGTAAGAACAAGTTCCAGTGGGTTTCATGGGGTTACTTTCCTAATTTTCAGCTAGGCTAGCCTAGCTGGTAAGAGTTTGGTCTTTGGGGCGTCTGGCGGCTATTGTCTGGCAACAATCATTCAATTATCCTTTGAGTGTATCACAAGAACAAGTTCCTGTGGGTTTCAGGAGGTTATTTTTCCAGCTATATATAGGCTAGTCTAGCTGGTAAAATTGGGTCTTTGAGGGCGTTTGGCGGCTGCCCCCCCCCCCCCCCCCCACCATTTAAAACGTCTGGCAACGGTCATGCATATATCCTGTAAGTGAAGAGTTTGTTTGCAAAAACCGATAAGTCCATTTTTGAAGATTTTGAAGTACGGTCCCTGTCATAAAGTACAAAATAATACCTTTTAAATGATATATTGGTCACTACATAAAGGTACATTTTTTAAGTTATGGTCAAAAGAAGCAAAAAATTTCTTATTATTCTCTTTATTTTTCTGGACCTTTAATCGCAAATATCTCCATTTGGCAGATATGGACTTATCGGTTTTTGCAAACAAACTCTTCAAGTGTAAAGAACAAGTTCCAGTGGGTTTCACAAGGTTACTAATTTGTTCAGCTAGGCAAGCCTAGCTGGAAAAAGTTTGGTCTTTAAGGGCGTCTGGCGGCTACCCCCCACCACTTAAAACGTCTGGCAATGGTTATTCATTTATCCTGTAAGAGTAACGAACAAGTTCCAGTGGGTTACATTAGGTTACTTTTCAGCTAGGCTAGCCTAGCTGGAAAAATTTGGGTCTTTAAGGGCGTCTGGCGGCTACCCCCCACCACTTAAAACGTCTGGCAATGGTCATTCATTTATCCTGTAAGTGTAACGAACAAGTTCCAGTGGGTTTCATGAGGTTACTTTTTCAGCTAGGCTAGCCTAGCTGGAAATATTTGGGTCTTTAAGGGCGTCTGGCGGCTACCCCCCACCACTTAAAACGTCTGGCAATGGTCATTCATTTATCCTGTAAGTGTAACGAACAAGTTCCAGTGGTTTTCATGAGGTTACTTTTTCAGCTAGGCTAGCCTAGCTGGAGTTGGGCCTTTAAGAGCGTCTGGCGGCTACCCCCCACCACTTAAAACGTCTGGCAATGGTCATTCATTTATCCTGTAAGTGTAACGAACAAGTTCCAGTTGTTTTCATGGGGTTACTTTTCCAGCTAGGCTAGCCTAATTTTGGGGGGTCCTTTTTGTGGCCCTCCTGGCCACACCCACCACTGATGACCAGCCAGACGTGCATTTCCATACTCAGGGGCATATGTACTAAATTGCTATACACATTAAAATTGGTAACCTTTTCAGCTAGGCTGACCCCCGCTGGCTCCCGGACTATAAGACGTCAATATATAAACTACATTCAAATATCAGAAAATGAAGATTTTTGAAATATACAAAATTAGTTTTATCAATATTTAAAAATAATTTGTTTATTAAAAAAAGCCGAGAATTTGCCGGACTACAGGCATGCGATGGGTTTACTAAAGGCCATGGTAAACTTGGGGGAGGGGTAGGAAGATATGACTGAGTACACAAAAACATTCAAAACATTAATTTCTACAGCATTTCTAGATAAGAAGAAAGATAATCAAACAAATTCACATGATAAAATGGATCCGTATCTGCAAAACAACAGAGAATAAAGTAATTCTTATTTAGAAAACACATTGAATTGTTGTTTATTAATGCAAGAAAGAAAATTAATATTCAAGTATAAAAACAAGCTGTCTCATCGATTTCTGTCTGTTCACAGCGGTTCATCCCTAAATGAACACACAACTTGCGAAGGCATAACATCAGCATTAATCACCGTAAAAAAGATCTGAGAAGGTTTGAATCCGCTTTATTAGCGATGCGTCTAATAAGCTATAAACTCAATACAAGAACTTGATCGTGCTCACAGTATTTGTGAAGCCTTTCAACTCGGGGTCAGTAACAGGAAATATACTTTTGTAAGTACACACACTTCTCCTACTAAATAAAATTGAATTTCTATGTCTTCACTTACTAGCTTCTGGTATCATATTATTCTGATAGATTTGATATCTTTATGAGGAGCTAGAACAAAGCTTGTTATCACCATTGTGCGCTTTTCCACGAAATTCCTCATTAATTCTTAACTTACTTTTATGATATAAATCATGTCTTATAATGTTTAATGCTGATAAGTCAACATGGCGACACTTTCTCATTTTCTCATTAACAGTTTCCACCTTCACTGAATTGTTGTTTCCAACAAATTCATTTGAAAGTTGCTTGAAGCCTTCGATACAAACAATAAATCACAGAAAACTGTCATAAGGGTGAAATTCGAGGAAATCTCGAAATTCTGAAGCACCAATTCACAACGATAGAGACCCTCATCTGCCTCTTCCAAGTCAGTTATGATTAGGTTTAAGTTCCTGTCAATGTCAACAATAGTTTTTGCTTAGTTCGAGAACCAAGCTGCGACTTTGCCTGATACGTCCTCAAACGAGCCTAACAAATTACCTTGTAATGGATGTTTGATCATGCAAAAATGAATGGAGGTTGACTGTGTTGCGCATTTTTTAGTTACAGGATGACATAAGATGTTTGTAAAGTCAACATATTAAGTATAAATCGATAAAATGAACGACAGCAGGTTGTGGATTTGTAATCAGTAACGTTTTCTCTTTTTGCTCTGACTTCCAGCTCGCTTGTAAAAATTGATTAAAGTTGCAGTGATCATGTCTAAGAATTGTTGATTCATGAAACTGGAAGACATGAGTTACTATAACATAGCATGAATGAAGTGTTCTGCTTCAAAGAAAGAAAGTTAAATGGACCCGCAAATCAAATAGATGTTATAATATAGTCACCGTGGTTTGGTATCACATGCGTCGCATCAACGTCTCACGTACGATCCGCACTAATTAAATTTACACCAATGCATTTCGGTATCCTGGCTCACTTTCACCACGGTCAAACTTTCCAGATACGTCCCAAGCTTCTCACACAAACGAGACTGGGAAAAACGATTCCTTAGAAAACTCTGGACAGACAAAAGACATTTTCTACTTTTTTTTTTTTGGGGGGGGGGGGGGAATTGGTCAGTCATAGGTACTAGTAATAGATAGACAGGGTTGAATTAGAGAAAACCTCCAAATTTTCCAGTACAAGTTGGCAATGGTAGCGGCCCTCATCGATTGCTTGCAAGTCGGTGATGACAAGACTAAAATTCCTGTCCATTTCGAAACGTCCCTCCTTGCTCATGAAGTTCCCATCGAAGAAAAACGCCTTCCTCATCTGTAGCTGCTGATTTGAGCTGTTCTCCATGACCCACAATACAGCGAATGGCTCTTCCTCGAAGTGACATGGCAGTGTAATGGTTTCCTTCGTCCATACCCGAACGGTGGACACGTGACACAGTGCCTACTACTGAGGCTGAGAGATAAAACAAAAGTGAGAATAGTACCCCCTAACGTTTGTTAGTCAAACAGGAAAAGTGTCTTTATTGTTAATGTTGGTCTTTGAATAATTGATTTATTATTTGCTACGTTTCAAGGGGCACATGGGGGTGCAAAAACTCGTTTTGACGTTTCATGGCTTTTGTAATGATGCATCACAAAGTAATATGTATACGAGAATTTTACCTACAGCAATTGGGGCTAGCGCGATGAAATGTTTAATGACTAAATGTTATCATTTTCACAAGGAAAACCTTTAACGGGGCTTCTAAACATTGCTGCAGAGAAGCATTAACTGTAACCCCTCCCTTATACTTATGTTGTATAAAATTCCTGTACTTTGCATGCGTTTGCCACAGCTGGTGTTCTCTATACTTGCATCCCTCGCTGAGAGCATCAGTTCTTCTATCACGTGTTTACGATTGTAACATCATTTTTTATTAAGACCTAATTTTCTTTTGTCAAACTTGCATTAAGATTTGCCCTGTGATGATACGTGGGATGTCGGATTTGAAGTAGTAATTATGTGAAAAAAGAAACGTGAAACCAGTTTTACTCTTACGAACCGAATCCACACAATACTGTCGATGGAATAAGGTGAGCTAACAATGATGGTAGGTAATACTTGAAAATTTGCAAAATGCCAGTTTCTAGATGATTTGTTAGATTTACACTCACCGTATACTGTAACCTACACTTTACCCCATTAATCATCAGCTATACACTGCCGTAATGCTATACGTTTTATACGGCCTGTGGTACTGCTCAAAAGATATGCTTATTGTAGGCAGATACAATAAGGCTATTAAGATTATAAATACAAATTGCATTTTGGACCTGCTACAGGTACTTGCATAGAGATTTCTTTGTGTAGTTTTTTTTTCATTCATTCTGTTTTGTGTATGCTGTCAGCAAATAACGTCACACTTGGTTACTGTGAATATTAGCTTCCACGTACTTGCAATTCACATACTCGCATATGCGGGGTCAAAGTTCACGTAGCTTTCGCAGTTTAAATATGTGTCGCTATGTTCCACATGATATGTTATGACCCGGAAGAACAAAACGTGACGCCGCCGTTCAGTTGCAAGGTGCAGACTCTTCCTTGTTTATACAGTGCACACTAACACAAAGATTTACACGTGATCAAAATGGGAGTGAGTCCGACACGTGCAGCTGACTTGTAAGTGGCACTTCTTTCGGACTCTCGGGACTTTCATGCTGACGCAAATTGGTTCCTAACATAATTGACCACAGGGTTGAAACATTGACATTGCTGGCAAAACAACTAGCTTGCAAACTTGTGAATCTGGTTTCCTTTCATTCTTAGTTTCGACCTCCCAACATGGTCATCATTATTAGCTTTGACACTACCCCCAGAAACCTACAGTCAGGGTATTCCTACACATTAAGGCCAAATGTTTTGAAGAGTTAGAGCAATATGGCTGTTTTACTGGGACAAAACTATAATATCATAACAAATTTAAAAAATGAAATTAAGATAGAGACTAATTCACTGTCAATTATTTTACAGCAATGGCTGTGCCCAGACTGAGGTGTCTGCACTCATTGGACGTTAATATATGAACGTGAATATAACCCACATTATGATTATCTTTATTCCAACAATACTTTGAAAATGGAATCAAAATGAAATGACACCTAAATTCTTCATGTCGATTATCCATGCATCATGGTGTTCATGATACTTATGTATTAAGACGCGTTTTGTTGCTGTTGTTGTTCGGCAAATGGAAAGGGTAAAGCGAAACATGCAAAACTTTATGCTTATAAGTGGCCCTTTTATCTCTATTATTTATTATGTTTTTCTGACAGTGAATACGAATGAGAATAAATCTATTTACGTAAGGCTTGCGTTCATCACTGTGATGAGTATGTGATTTAATTTTGTTGTTTCAGTTCATGCATTTTGGTGATATCATGCCTTCTTCTCAAGCACGGTATGTTAGCCCTGGGCCCTGGTTTATGAAGAGTTATAATTGATCCAATAATTGATTTTTATGGAACGTCTATGGCAGCCTTTATGGTATAAGGAAGTTTATAATCGATTATATATTTTGATAAAACGGAGTTCACGTCTACTGTGTAATTAATATGCATGAAAAAAAAAAATATCACTCTTACCTTCCGTAGCGGGACAATAGATCACAGAGACCGTCGTAAGTGTTTATAACAGAACTGCACTCTTGTAGTTTTATATCCATTTTACTCGGAAGGAAATGGTGTGCTACCTGTCCAAAGTAAGACAAGCTAGACGACTAAAATATCGTCAAAACCCGTCAACTGGTTTTTCGTCTGGGAACTAGAGGGCGTGAAAATTTACATAGATACTATACACCCGATACGTGATCACTAGACCATTGTTGGTGATGTTTATACGGATTGGTAGTTTTCTGGGAAGATGGTAGAGGCTAAATTAATCTATGCACTGCCTGAAGATAATGTTTCATATGACTCAGTTCGCTAAAAACATTGTGTTGACTGTACTTATTAAAAAAGAAATATCCTTCACGACAATTGCCGATAAAACAAATTGGACTTTTCCTTTTCTGTGCTGAATATTTCATCAGCTTGTCTGTTATAAAAAAAATGGACGGAGCAGCTTTCCTTATGTCAGGATTAATCTTTCAAGACTGAACGATTCCATGTAACTCGTCTTTGAGTGAGATTTCAATCTCTCGTGGGAGGGAGGGGGATTCATTTTATTCCTATGGGGCTCGTTCAGGACAAATGAAGATGAGATACCAAAGCATGGTATTAAGTCTTACAGAAATATTATACTTTTCATTGAACTGTTGCAGTGGATGTTGTGGTGTTATGGTCAAAAATCAACCCAAGTCTATGTGATAGTACTCGATGTACTCGCACACTCGCACACTCGCACACTCCTTGCTCAAAAAAAAAAAGTTTTTACCGGACCTAAATTTTGGAATGATCTTCCCGCTGATGTAATCAATTGTTCTAGTATGTTTACATGTAAACAAAAATTGAAATCAATGTTAATAAATGAATATAACCAGCCCGATTAGAATTTTTTAATATGTTATATGTGCTGTATCCTCGTTCAATGTAAATTTCTGGTTTATGCTCCATTGATTGCGTAGCAAATTTACACCGGCATTTTTTTAATGGAACCTGCGTTTACAAGCTTTGCTTTTGCGGTTCCATCATATTTCACAAGTTATAGAGAATTGTCTTATTTACATTATGCTATATGCTGACACACTTTCTGTTCATGACCCGACTTATAACATATGTTGTATCTTGCTTGGTTTGTATTTTTTTTTTTTTTTTTTTGGATGTATTTTGATGTCAATTAGTGAAATATGAAAATAAACGTGCTGGAACTGTTCACTGTGTCTCGAGTGCAAGACCAGTGCAGTTTCAGTTATTCAATCAATAGTATGGAGCTCTGTTATCACTTTATTCTGTATCTAGTAATTGACAAAGAGAAATCAAGTGAATTTAATAAATCGATGGGACTAATCATGAGAAGTATAGACAGTTTATCCTGATCAGAAGAACGAGTTTATCACACGAATTCGACACCCTCGAGTCAAACAGCCTCGTGACATTAAAAATGTGTAATATTTCGCATGAGTCATGCAGCTCACAAGTCAGACAACCCACGAGCTCAACAGTGGACAAACACAAAGAAAAGCGCTCACAAGCTCGTCACTAAGAAAATAAGGCCAATGATCGCGACGCTACGCGAATAAGGCCCATGACATCGACACCATGGACAAATGAGGCCACGAAACCAACACTGCATAGGCCTACTTTAAGCCCCCCACCCCGTAGTTGTGTAATGTCGGTTGTTTACCTTGTGGTAGAGCTCGTGGGTCTTGTCTGCCTAGTGTCGAACCTGCGGTTCGGAAATGTAGTGGGCCAATTTTACTGATGTCGAGCTCATTTGGCTTTGTGCACATGCTTGCATGACTGTTGATGAATGCAGGTTGTTTTATTTTGTTTTGTTTTTGTTTTGTTTTTTCCAATCTGACGAATTTAACCTTGATTTTTTTCTTCTTGTGCGCTTACCCAGTTTCTTCAATGCACTTAAACAAGACTTTTAGCAGAAATGGTTTTAGTGTCGTAACACGTGACTGATAATCACTATAGCTAGCAACAAAGCTTGCTTTATATGACGTATGCCTGCTTTTTGTTGGTGGATTAGTTATATATGTTTTCATTAATATTGTTCATATTGTTACGAGACGGCTCTTATCTTTAACCGTCTAAATGTGTTTTTAAAAAAATATATTCTTATACATTGTACTGTAGTAATGCGTGATAACTGTATTTTCTAACTTCATTGAACGTGCAGTTCTTTGATTTTTGTAAATGGCCATCGTGGGGACATAGAGAATACTTCATTCATTGGGTGTAATTAAAGGAAAAGGGCCTAAATATGGATCCCGAAGAGATTTCGATTGTCTGAAACGTTGAGTTTACCAATCTTCATTTATCATTAATAACACATCTGTTACTTTTTTATATCATGTAAGCTCTTGTATCGCATTTTGAAAAGAATATAATGTATTCGAGCGCAGAACATTCAAAGTTACGTTTTACCGTGTCTTTAGTGAGTTATATTAATCATTTCCTGTTGTTTTTATACATTGTAGCGAATGTGTATTGATGTTTATGCGTGTGCGCCTTTGTGTGTGTTTGTGCATTGTTCCCCTTTTTTCAGAAGTTTGTTCAGGTTCCATTGCAAATTCTTCTAACGCATGGATACGGAATAATTAAAGATCTCATAAAGGTGACATCGAAAAATAATGTTTGCAAGTATATAGAGTCACTTTATTCACTAGTTTGAATTATCGAACAGAGGTATAAAAAAAAGAGAGTCAAAACAAGTAAAGTGAAAGAGATGTATCCTGGCCCACCAAACACTATACAATATGCGTTAAAATATTGTATAAGAAATGGAAACAAGCATTGCATACACGATTTCATAGTAACTGGATAGAGTGTACAACAATTCATGTGCAATCATCACATGGTCATCTAAGCTACGACCGAATTGTGAATTTAAATGAGTGTCACTACAAATCATTGTTCGTCATTCACTATTCATTTTTTAATGCTTTATTATGCAAGCATTATTCTTTTGGGTAACAACTGCAATTCTTTTTTTTTTTCAAGCCTTACACTTTCTTAGGATGATACATTATGAAAACTTTTTCCTCGCAAATGATTTTCTAAAGCGATGATCTTGAATTTTAACATTGGAAACAGCAATATGTAGTCTTTACTTGGTCCTTGTGGAAAAGGGCATAAAAAATGTACATACGACAACTTGATGAATATAATCGAAACGCGTGAGCGATTATAGACGCCTCACATAATCGATTTACATTTAACAACATGTTTTGTAATGTGTTTCATCCAATGTCAACTATCAACTTATATGATGAATGGTGAAGAACAAAACAGTGGAGTTATTCTCTTTTTCATACACAAGTATAACGTATTATATGAAATTATTAATGTATCATGAATTTTGAAAAAAAAAAGCGTGAAGAGAAAACGTGAGCAAAAGTGCGCATGAAGTATATTCTGACAGAAAACATACTCTATTGTAACCGAACAAGACAAATACTTGGAAAAACTAACATGTATATGAAGCAGTCTTCAACAGCTACGTAGGTCGTATTATATTATACAAATGCATGACTATCAAATACACATTTAACCTTAGTTGCGTGCCCACATACATGTGCAAAGACTCTTCGACCTGTGCTTCTTTGAAGATGTACCTATAATTATGTATGATATTATACACTATAAGATATTGATCTATGTGCACTACGATAATACAATACAAATCTAATGAGGGTTTATACCAACATCTTACCGTCCTTAAAAAAGAAGAACGAAATAACAAGTAAAACAACGAAGTACGATGTCCCGTACACTCAACATATTAAAGCAATACACATAGAAATGCATAGCAAATTTGGAATCCCCATGGAAAGATATTCATGCCTGCA
The DNA here is from genome assembly GCF_040938485.1 of Diadema antillarum. Lineage (NCBI taxonomy): Eukaryota > Metazoa > Echinodermata > Echinoidea > Diadematoida > Diadematidae > Diadema > Diadema antillarum. The sequence continues at coordinate 67,533 of NW_027272999.1, forward strand.
TTTGATAAAGGTTTTCCCTGTCAAGGTCATACTTGTGTGATTCTAATTCATGAATGTGCATCGATCTATATTCACGCAGCGCACGCGAAAATATTTGGGCACTCAAATTCAGAATCTAAGCAATCACCTTATGGAATCTCTATTTCGTTTCCGCCGAATCAAATTCATGCATGAACATTCAATTTCCAAATGCGAGCATTGCAATTTCTACGCGTGCATCAAATTTACGCGATAGTCCCCGTTAAGCTTGTCCGGGTGTTCAATTTCATTTTCAGGTGATCGACTTCGTCTAATCAACTATGAAGAAGATGGAATAGATTTTTGAAGAAGGTGCTATGGGATGAGGATGGAGGGAGAAAGGAGTATTCACAACCCAGAAAGGCTTACATAAAAATGATTATGATTGTTTAAAGGTTCTATATTGTATTGTGTTCAAGTATTCTAGGATTTTCATTTTAAGAAATATTGAATTGTAAGGTCAATCAGCAGTGCATCCACATAACACAACAACAAGCTATGTACACTCCCTGATGACACCGAATGCACTAAAAAGTACAACACCAAAACACTCATCACACAATGCATCAGTTTTTGGACAAACTGACACACAATGATCTCACATAGTCCCGCAAAAGTAAATCAATAACATAATGAATATCATACAAGGCGTATCGAATGTTCATGTTACCTGAATAAATTGTGTTGTTGATGCGATAATGAGACCGCCTGTTCCTAATAATACTTACTTGTATAGCATGCAATGTGCTTGAAAATGATAGTGATGTCCCTGACAGGACCACAGAAGGGTCATTGGCCGGTGATTTTACCGGAACTTTGTCATATTTGCGTGGAGAAGTGAAGAGAAACCTTTTATGTGAGTAAATTGTGACCCGAATACAGTAGTGGCGTTTTATTTTTCATGCTTTTCATTTCTTTCATTTTTAAAATCTTTTCCATTACGATTTCGTGTTTATGTAAGGACAACATGTTTTAGTGTGGAGTTTCTTTCTTGCTGTTGTTGATTTACCCATTGTAAGGCAACAATTGGGATTTGACTTTACTTTTCTCCGATTTTAAGTCTATTTTATTTTTGTGATGATAAACCTCCGTATGATATGATTCTGTCTCGTTTCATTTTTTTCCCCCGATTCAGAGAAATGCAACTGTGTGGGCATCTTTCTGAGATTTTCATGATAAAAAGCGGCTTGAAAATGATAGAGAAAATACATAATAGCTGAACACTACCTGAAACTATTCTCATGAACACGCATTCAGCATGATTTTTATTTTCCAATGGGTAGGTTGATATACACTTTTCTTCGTATGACTAAATCAATAGATGCTATAGCAAACGGATGTGAATACTAATGAGGATTACCGTGGAAGAATCTCCATGATAAACAGCATGGAAAATTAGAAGCCATGGTAAAATATTCTTACACTCTTTTGTTTGAATTAACTTTTAGCCGTTACGAGGTCAGCCAGCCGCTTTCTCATGTTTCTTGCGGTATTTGATAGTCTCATCACAAATCTGCAAGGCCGACCATAGAAACTGTAGATACTTCACGTCCTTTTCTAAGTTCTCCTCATTATCCGTAGTGGTGTAATTCTCAAACATCCAGATTCTCTTCTTGCCTCTGAACCTTGATATCTGATTTCGAACAGTCTTCGGATCGGCAATATCATCTTTGTGGGTTAGCACAGTCAGTGAATTTGTGCCTGAAAAGAAATACGATAAAAGTAGAAAAGATAAAAACAGACTTTGACAATCTAATACTAGCCGATATTGTAAGTGCGAAATTTGACATATTTCATCCTTGTATCAACGTGGGATACACTCCACAGATTATTCCCTTTATGCTAACCTATCTTTTGCAACGGACTTTGTACATGTAAATAAAGGATAAAACCCTAAAAAGAAATAACAGAAAGTGTCACTGTCGACTAAAGAGGATGTAGCTTGTCAGAGGCTGGTCACAGATTAAGTCTATTTCGTAAGACATGCAGAACTGGACTGTAAAGAAAGAGAAGGTTCAACCAATAAATTTGTGTAAAGGAGGATTTCAGCAATCAATGCAGTTCATATGCGTGTTCTGAAAGACAATGAAATTTTACAACTCAAAATGTACATAGAGACATTCTTTGTAAAATATTTTCTATCTCCATTGTCATGGCGACTGCGCTACATGAATCATGCGAATTCAGTCAGTCAATTGAACAACTCTCTAGAGAAGTCAAACCGGAAGCCCCTTAAATCTTGTGTACATGTGCATTTCAGTGCGCTTATGTTTGTCTCAGTGACATCATTTTGCATCCAATAAAGTATTCACTTCATTTGTTTATTGTGATTTTATACACCATTATATCTTTCTCCATTCCTGATTTCTTTTTAATAATATTGATTTAATTCATTCGGTTAACTTAAATTGGAATGTCTGTACATCGGAAGTAAAGTGCAAGTGATTAATTTCCTATGCAATTATGTGTGAATGATATTTTTTTTTTCTTCATAAATCAGGAGACATTTTGATATCTAAAGCCAATTTATTATGTCTGACTCTATGAAGAAGCAGATGCCATCTCTTTGGTTCCAAAAATGTTTTAAACTTTTAAGTCATCAGCCACAGAATAATGTCAAAGATCTTCTGATTAAAGATGTAAGAGACTCTGCGTACATACCGAGATGTTGCTTCACCATGTTGCAGAAAGTTTTAATGAACGTTCTCCCATCTTTTCCAATGTCTGGACTGGAAGTATCAAAAATATTGTTTTACATATTATTTTGCTAGACACTCAGCGCAAGTCATGTCTTCTCATAAACACATGACATTACTGGACTGAGAACCCCTACAGTTTCTATACTTTACATGCTGTTATGATAATGAATATTTTTAAAGGCCATATAGAAATATGTCTCACTTTGCCGTGAGCAAAGTTTTCGCTAGCCTGTATTCATTTTAATTTTACGTAAGCAATCATTTCATACAATGAGTTCCAATTGCCCTGGGCAAGTAAGTAAGAAAGTTTGTCGCACCTTACTTTGCTGTCAGAGATCTTTGTCTGATACCAATGGCAGCATTTAGGAGATACTTTTCCGCAGAAGGTTCATCACGATACTTAGGATTATGAGTTCTTTTGTAGCTATCTCTTTAACCTTTCAATGGCATGACAAACGTTTTTATCATTATCATAATGTATCACGATGATGCATTTAGTCACCAAAATCAAATATCACGCGGATGTTGTCAAAAAGGCCTTCATTACAGGAAGATGTCCTTGTAACAAAACTAACACTTAATACACTAACTCTCTGTGTTATTCAAACTAAAGGAAGAAAAGCATAGGGACATTGGCAAGGTAACCCGTCATTCATGGCGAAAATATCGTGCAACGTCTGCATTTCATTTCGGAGTGTTGTTTCTGTTATATTCAATAATCACTGTATGATATTCTACCTGACCTGTCAACACAAAAGCATGCCAGACTTACTTCCACATAGATATCTCCCGGGAGAGAAATATGCAAAAAGAAAATGTCGCAGATATGGTGACGAATTGTGTCAGACCAAGTGAAGTCGTGTGAGGCGATGTCATTATAGGCATCCTGGTCACCTCACAATCAAATGTGATTATCAATCATGAAACTGCTCTCTGAAACCACTAGTATATAGTGTTAACAACTGCATTATCATCCTCTTACACCAAAACCCCTTCCCCGTTCCATCTGCTTTATTACGCTGTTACAGTTTAACATATTTCATGTAAAGTGATGTGTTAAGCCGATATGAAAAAGAAGGGAACTTCTTACTTTGGATGATAAACAAACACAGCACAGTGACATTCTTCTTCTTTTCTTTTGACACCAACTTCCAGATGGTTTACACGGAATATTCCATCTGAATGAGAAAAATGCAGAGATATAGTAAGTAGACCTAGCTCTATTCGATGACAGGACCGTACCCTGACTGTCGACTTATAGACAGCGAAAGTGATATCGTCAACTAAATCATTGTCATGACAATCATGGGAAATCTCCTGAAATGAAAGATATGCATGATTTACGTGTTGGAAACATGTTGTTGTGCTGAAACTACATTGTATATTGAAACACACAAATAACTGCAGAAAAGAGATTTCCATGAAAAAAAAAAGCCTGTAGAGCGTCCATAAATCTAAAAAAACGGGTAAGGGTAGACTCCTTGTGGCAGAACATAAAAGATCGTGGGATTCGGACGATATAAGAGCAGATAATGAAATAAAACAGTGGCACAGTACCATAAACCTGCACTATTAACAAACAAACGATACACATTGGTAGAATTGAGGTAACAGGAGTAGATACAAGACGAAATGGGAAGAATGGGGTAGACGTAAAGTGAAATCCCAGTGGCTGACAAAATCTTTTGTTAATAAATTGCGATAGGACATAATTTCACTGATTAGCGCATAAAGGTAGCGATGATATCCATACTTATATAGTATTTTCTTTTTCTTGGATGGAAGTTGTGCTTGCAAGAACAATCATTTTATTTTCACGTTGTATACTTACTGCACTCCTCCTTTAGGCGTTCCAAAGTCTCAGATGAGAAATCCAGCAAACCACATGTGTCAATCAAGTCGATTCTCTCGGCTAATATGTGATGGAAGCGACGCCGGGTCTTCCTTCCTCCGTCTTCTTCTCTTCCTTCTTTAGTCACAGTGGAATATTTGCCTGTTTGTGGATAAAGTGACAAGGAAGGCTCATGTTATAGCACATTCAGCACTGTTCAGTAACTGGAAGAGAGATCGCCCTTTACCTTTCATTCTCGCCTTTTGTCTCCATCTTTTTCAGTCATCATGACTTTGCGGTCTAGCTGACAGGTCACATAATTATACACAACGAGGGTAAGTCGATCTGAGTCTGAATCTGAGTGAGCATGCAATCAAGTTATTACAAAAATGATGCCGTGGTAAGCTGTTAGTCTGATTAAACTGCCATCCTGTATTGCGAACTAGTTGCAGATAACGAATATATAATTCTGCTTGTGTGGTTGTTTATATTAATTACTTATTTAACGTCCATGTCTCACAAACCAAAAACACGTTCACTTCCATACCGCCTGGCAAAGAAAAAAGAAAAGAAGTATTGGGTGTTGTGGTAGCAATATTGGACTTTAGCTGGTGTGACAGCGTCCTAGTTACCGGGTGTTTTTTATGTTTTTTTTTTTTTATAACGAGGCAAAATTTATTTCAAGGAAAATAAATGGAATAATAGCATAATTACAATTCTTATAATTAGGACTTATAACACGTAATGTAGTATTTATGTTCGTAGTTGCAGTTAATATCTCACGGAGTTAACTATGCCGCATGGGTTAAAGTAAGCTGTTAAACATTACTTTATTCTGCTATTATGAATATTATTATAATCACAATACCCATCATGCAATGCGATGCTCGTAGTGTAAAGGGCATGGAGAAAATTTGTCACCTGTAGTATTACAAATATCTAAACTTGCATAGTGATCAAAATCTAGGGGAAATCAATTATGAAAACTGGAGTTATTCTGGCCAGAATACATAATTAGGCTTTTTTTTTTGTGAATTTCCAACTGTTTGCTCTTTTTTTAGCTGTGCGCAACAGGCGTCTATAAGCGGTACGCAGGAATATGTACGTGCAATATATGCCAGTTGTCGCGACAGACCGCGATTTGCTCGGTGTCTAGTCGGGCTTGTAGCACAGCTTGTACAGTAGGTATCAACAAAACAACTGCTAGCAGAAACTACGAGAATCGATCGTTCCGGGCATACTCGCTCGGCGCCAGCGCGGATGACCCCAAAGTAGCAGTTTTCTGCGCCTGGCGGGAGGGGCAGTTTTCTGCGCCTGTGCCTGACTCTTTGAAACGGATGCTGGGACCGAATATGAACTTGTCAATGAAAACGTTTATAATCTCTAATGTCATCTTAACAGTTTATGGAGGAACAACATGCACAAGCGAAAAATGCCAATACAGTTTTGCTGTACGGCATCAAATATGAAACTCATCAAGATAAGTGCACATGACGAGGAAATAAAAAGCAACAACAATAACATTGCGCTCCCGTTGTTTTTCAAAGCTTGACAAAATTCGATTAACAAACGATTAACAAACAATTACCATTCAGCGCGAAGTTGAGCGAATTGATGAGACATGATTTGCCAGCAGCAATTTCACCGAAGAAGCTGATGTTCACCTTCGATGGAGCATCGAAACGCTTATCATACCGTGCCTTTCCTGGTTGGTAACCCCTGATTTTCTGCCGAAGCTCGTCTCGTTGTTTCCGCAAACTGTTCACTATACGGGAAAAAAAAATCATGATGAATAATATTCTATTCTAAATACTGCCAATTATTTTCAGATCGTTAAGGACAATGTAGCACTACGAAATCGTTTTGCACTTCAATCGTCATGCAGTTAAGATTGTCGTTGATTTCTCACATTTCAATTTAATGTTTCTCTTGATCATGAAAGTGCATTTAAGCTGACAAAGAAATAAAGTAAGAAACACAATTCCAGTTGAAGTAAACCCAGAAACATCCCTTCCTCTCAGCATATCTTAAAATGCTTTTCATAGACAATTTTTTTTGCTTGATTCTGTTGTAGATTTTTATGTGGTATCCCTGTATGTCCTCTGGATGAAAGTATACAGTTTATCATTATCATTCTGACAATGTACTGAAATAACAGTGATTGGATATCATTGCACAAGATTCAGGTAACCTGAGGTAACCTAGTGTTATCACCAGCCTACCATTCAGAAATAATGAACACCTTAAAATGAGAGAATATATATATATATATATATATATATATATATATATATATATGGGTGTGCATGTGTGTGTGTGTCTGTCTGTCTGTGTGTGTCAGTGTGTTAGCGTGATTTTTGTGTACAAAGAGAGAAATAAAGAAATGTACTAAAATCTTTGAGCATCATGATAACGCGTGCATCATATTGGAAACTCTAGTGCCCAATCACCTTCTGGACACAAATTTTATGTTAAGTTAACTTTTCTCATACACAATTCTGCTTCCACGTCAGCTGGATCTGGTTTAGGTGGTCTCCGCCAGCAGGGATTCCAGCCACATCCTGTAAAACGAAACAAAGTTGAAACATTTCCATGCATTAAATTGTCTCCAATTTCTTATTTGGAGCACGGTTTGTTAAATGTTGACTCTAGAGGGGCCTTTCTGCATACGTGCACTTTCGCAATGTTACATTCTAAGTAAATAAAAACGTGTAGGATATAAGAAAACATTTCGTGTGTGTGTATGTGTGTGTGTTTAATTTTGAAGTGGGGAGCACGGATTACCTGTTGACTCTACAGGGGGCCTATATGACAGTGCTGCACATATATCATATGTGCGAGAATTCACTTTCGCGATGTTACAAAAGTAGAAAGGCTGATGACATATTCATGTTTATCGTGTACACTATGGTGCATTGCCTATTGATTTTAAATCATGTATGTTCATTTTGAAATTGTGAGAAAATATTTATGCAGAACAATTTGTTTCAGAATTATCATGCCTAAAATAAATCGAAGGAACTGATATGTTTGATAATCATATCGTTATTCTTCTTGATATTTGTTGCAATAAATGCTAATCATCAATACCTTTCACAGGTAGGTAGTCCGGATAGTACTTTTGAAGAATCTTTCCAACAAGGCAAAACAGCGTGACAAGGGCTACAGTAACACCGATGACTAGTCCAATGATGAGACCAGAATAGTCATGTTGTCTTGCTGTTATTTGTAAAGGGTAATGTAAAGAACGATATTAGTAATATTGCATCTTCATATATACATGTAGTTTCATGTTGCCGTGCTACACAGATACTGCAAAATTGTATGTTTACACCATGAAACTCATCATTCAAGATCTGTATGTCTTGAGCAGAGTAGACTCCATGATTACCATTTTTTTTTTCATTCCTGGGGAAAAACCCTGCAAGAATTTTGCAAAACCCTCACTTGGATAACCATCTAGGGTCTTCTAGCACAAACCTTGTAACAAATCTGCGTAATTGCTTAACAGCTCTCCCAACAAATTGTTGTTTTTTTGCTTAAAAATACTATCCAGGAATTCGGATTTTCTATGGCAGAACGTTTCAGATATTGTATTTTCTATCTTGTCCTGTCCCTGTGTCTCTTAGTTAATATTGTAGTACCCTCATTGCTTGCATCTGAAGGCTGTAAAGAGAGGCCGATTTAAAAAGAGAAATTTTCTATCCTACTTCAGAACTATTCCTAGTTACGATAAAAGACTGCTCATTGTGTGTGTGTGTTTTTTTGGAAGCTGAAAGACAGCCACTGATCATTCTAAAATTATTTCACTCATGACATTCATATATAAAATCTCTTTTTTCCACTTACCCCTCACGATTTTGACATGATGACTTTTTTTTAATACTTACGTGTAACCGTCAGAAAGGTGGAATTCGAGAAAACCTGAAAATTCTCCAGTAAAATCTGGCAGTGGTAGCGACCCTCATCTGCCATTTGCAAGTCAGTGATGACTAGACTAAAATTCCTGTCCATTTCGAAGCGTTCGTCCTTGCTAACGAAGTTCCCATCGAAGTATGATGCCTTCCTCGTCTGTAAATGCTGATGTGAGATGTTCTCCTTGACCCAGATCGCAGCGAGTGGCCCCTGTTTGAAGTGACACGGAAGTCGGGTGTCTTCCCTTGTCCATACCTGGAAGGTGGGGGCGGTGGATACCATAGAGGCTAGAGGATGGGAAGTAAAGACAAAATCCTTTTTCCGAGATGAACTTTGCAAGTATATTTTACAAGATGATGACAGCTCTAGACAATTAAAGGGGATGGCTAGTAACTGATCAGTGGGAATCAGTGGGAATGCTGGGGGATGATTGTTCCAATACTTGTGGGATTCATTTAAGAGTACATTATGTTGTGTGAAAATTATTTGCTTCAGCAAATAATTTTCAAACGACAATAGATATATAATGTACTCTTAAATGAATTCCCACAAGGATTGGAACAACCATCCCGTAGCATTCCCACTGATTCCCACTGATCAGTTACTAGCCATCCCCTTTAATTAAGGAAGCAAACCCATACACTCGTGTGTACTGCTTGCCTAAAATAGATTTAGCAAAACAATGTTTACCGTCTTTTCTTCCCTTTTTTTCCAAATTCCTCGAATCTCGTGCATAATGAATAGGTTAAGCATTATTTGGAAGGTTTGCTAGAGCCCATGTATTGAAGCGAAGTCGCAATGACAGCTATTCAAACACTTTTGACATTTTTGGGGGGTTTGCTTTGAAACACAACAAGTGCTGCCTGACAAAAAGAAAAAAAGAAGAAGAAAAAAAAAAGACGTTAAATCCTGTCTACGATTTCTATAGATCACGGTGAAGAAATCATTAGGTAAACACTAATAAGAAAAAAAAAAGAGGAAAATATCACTACAACTTCAAATGTGATATTGCTAGTACAATTACCTGACATCTGAACTGTTCTTACCTACTGCGATGTACAATGTTTACATCATTTTTTTTTAACAAAAGTGTTAAAGCCCATACTCGTGTCTTCCTTCGATCTAAGCAGCCTAGTTAGCACCTTTATAATATCAAGATGCCATACGACTCTCCCCTAAAATGAGACAAAAAATAAAAAAATAAAAAACCAAGACCAAAACACCTAAGCAAAGAGAACATAGTTTATGGCAGCCAAACAAAATAACAACAACAAAACAGATATACACTCACACACTCTCATCTGCGATGTTATGACACCACACGCCGTAACCTTCAAAACCTTGATATTCACTTTAGAATAAATTTTAGTATTGCTGTTAGTCTTTGCTTTTTATACCAATCTGAACTTAAGATGATGTTACATTGTTTAATAAATTCCAATATGCCTACCTGCCAAAATGTGCTTGCTGCAGGTAGTGACATGAATAAAAGCCACGTACGTATTCAGTGTCTTCAATTTCACCTCAGATTAATTGATTAAGTGTTGTGTGGTTATATTCATTCCAGAGCAGATGTATACAATGCGTCTTTAACCACTTTTTTTTGTACAATCATTCCATAATGTTCTGTACAAACTGTAAATTCCCGCCTTATTCTTCTCGTTCATAACGTGCCAGGTTCAAAGTGCTTTTGGGAATCCCAACTGAATCAGCGCTGTCTCTTATAACCTTAATAAAACGTGTGCTTCGGTGACTGTGTGCATTATATATGTATTCAATATATCGCCAGACACATGTCAGACAGAACCCATAACAAATATAGAGATACTAGGTCCAACTACATGATCGGTCTCTTTCTCCCTCTCTCCCTCTCTCTCTCTCTCTTTCTCTCACTCTCTTTAAAACGTATGAGGAGCAGCCTCAAATACACATGCACGTTGGCACGTTTGAGCGTATCATATCTTGATGGACTTAACTGAGTGGTAATTACATACATTTACAAACTAGATCATACATAACATTCACACATTCTGTCAGCTTTGCTAAAAACTACTACAGACTTGAGAAAGATCAGATTTTAGAATTATTGTATATTCCACAGTTTTTTTTTTTATTTCTTTTTCTTTTATACTCCCACTCTAGGGCACCTGATATTCTTTTTTTTTTTTTTTTAGAAAGAGCATCACAATTTCAACCTTTCAAAGTTGATGTTCAAAATGGCAGCTACACTCACGCTATTCCTAGACACGCTCTCTCTCTCTCTCTCTCTCTCTCTCTCTCTCACACACACACACACACACACACACACACACAAAATACACCTATTTCTATGATAGGTTATGTCGCCCCTATTATCTCGTCATAGCTTGGACATGATTTATTGGTTTACTATGAAAGTTTATTTTTTTATTTTTATAATAAGCTACATACACAAGCGAATATAGCATACCGGTATACTAGCATATACGATAAACCATAAAATATACTCACATTCATCATTGTATATATGTCACGAGTGCCAAATGCATTACAATGAGGCGTTTTGTATTCTTGAATCTACCTACTTTTTCCTTCTTTTATTTTTAAATCTATATCGACCAGTTTTCCTTCGAGTACGTTCTTTAATCAGTCATAACGACGGGTGATCAGTTCACCATTTAAAGCCATTTATAGGTGTTGAATTTAGATTTTAAAATAAGTACGAAAAAAAATCACTTACTTCAGTCTGCGAGCGACCTTACCACACCGGACGCTAAATAATTATTCTTGTTTTTGTTTTGTTTTGTTTTGTTGTTTTTTTTTTTGCACCAAGGACAAAACATTTGGGGGCAAAAAACAATTCGAACCCCGGGCTCTGGCAGCACTGATTTTATACATATCTACTAGTATTCTACAGTGTTTAATATTTATCGACCGTACTATACATCCGTACGGTACGGGGCACCTACACGTTTGCATGTAGGCCTACCTGTGCTATAAGCCCCTGTCACACTTTGCCGGACAGGCTCGCCGTACAAAAAAACGGGCGATATTTTGCTCATCCGTTGTTCAAATCGTCAATCCGGTGGACGAAGTGCAAAGGCGTACATGCGTACATGCACGGTATAGGGGCCGAACCAAACGAAGAAACAACGCACCTGGGGCGATTGTGTACAGGACAGTGAAACGTGCAAAAACGAATGAGAAACGAATATGAACTGCTTGCCCACAGGACAAAACGCACGAGGAACAAATAGGTGACACATGAGACGTACACCACATTGTACATCGAACGTCAGAGATCCATTGATCTATCGGGCTTTACATTTATTACATCATCTTGGAGCGTCCATCACTCGGCCAGTTCTGTACCTGGACCCTTCACTTCACAGATCTCCCATCAGCATGCCAAGGGATCGAAGGCCAAGAGTTAGCCTTCTTCTCAATATGTTGGCTACTTGTTGCTAGACCTTTGACACTGCTTTCTTCATTTTGGTCCGAAATATCACTTACATGCAGATTTATCCAAAAGTTTCTCACTTTACACAAAACCACTTTCATTCATACGCCTCATGCCCGATGTTACTTCACAAATTTAACCTTCTCTAGGTTTTGTTTCTGACTGATTTTTTTTTTCAGATGTTCTTTATGATGATTAACAGCCGGATGAACGTTGATTTTCTCAAGTAAAGGTACATAATTATTCTTCATTGAACTCATCCATTGTTTTTGAAGATCCCGAAGTCATAAAACACTATTTTGACTGCATTCACAATATCAATGTCAGCAATATATTTTTCAAGTTTGGACTCAAGGTTTGAAGCAGTCTCTATTTTCTCTCAAACAGTTTCTGTGATACATCATATCAAATGCATCACAGTCACATGATAGTAATATGGCTCATTTAGATTTCTTTTTGCTATTCGAACCTTGACGTCCTGGGTTTTGATTTTGACGGCTTCTACTCATTGTCTCATTTTCAAGTCAAAGTTCACTCTGAATAACTTTTAACCAGTGAATATCCAACAGTTTATCTCAGCCGATGCCCAGTCATATCGGATAATACCCATACTTCATTGCCCCACGATAGGGAATCTGATCAAGGTTGCCCTTTTTGCTTGTAAAACCTACAACTATAGTGTATCATATGTGATAATAATTATGCATGCTTCCATAAATTTTGTTCAGATCTCTGCAGTTCCTCAATATTTACAACAATCTTACAACAGCCATGATAGAAAACTGACTGAAAATCTTGCCTGTCCGAAAGACTTGTTGTCCTGTCACAGAGGGGTGAGAAGTCCCCCCCCCCCCCCCAGTCAAGAAGATGATGGTCTTTCCGACCTTGAAACATATCATGCATTTTGTTCATTTTGATGTGCCTCTCACCTTTTCACCTGAAACACCTCATTTGCATGGTAAATTCGGGGAGACTAATAGCAAAGTATTTCGAATTTGTTTCGCCTTCGTGTCCATGACAATTGGTCATACAAACCAAATTGCCTGTGTCTCTCAGGACCAATTTGTCACTTCTTGGACCGCATCACTGCCTTCTCTGTTGCTTGCGTTCCCTCCTCCAGGCGGTAATAAACTTTTTACTTTTGGAGGGCCATGTTGGCACTGTGCAGCAACGGACTTTACAGGAGGTCTATTGGATCGAAACGCGAATAAAACGACGAAGTACAGTATAGATACAGGAGAAAACGTGCAACTGTAGGACAAGGGTCGGATCGCGCTATCCGTTTTTGGCGAGGAAAAACTTTGTGCATACTCAAAGTTTTTTGGCCGCTCTGACGAACATCACCTGAAGACAAACGTCCATCCAAAGGATAAAAAGGACATGAACGCATTTCAACGGATATAAACGGATGCCAAAAATCGTCCTTCGATTCCCATGCGTTTGCCTTGTCCGGCAAAGTGTGACAGGGGCATTACAAGTACATGTGATGTACAGCACGTTATTTCTGACGAATCCATATTGATACTGCGAGCCCAAGTGCGAGCCTTAACCTCATTAAAAAAAAAATGGAGGGGCAAGTATATCATTTTGCCCCCCCCCCCCATAATTCCCGAGACGAGATTTTCTTGCTTTTTTGACAGAAAAAAAAGTTGCCCCCATAAAAACATTGAAGGGCAAGCATATTATAACCCCCACCCCCCAATAATTAATAATTCCCGAAATGAGACGATTTTCTAGCTTTTTGACAGAAAAAAAGTTACCCCCATGAACATATTGGAGGGGCAAGCGAACCATTTGCCCCTACCCTCATAATTCTAATTTCCGAGATGAAAAGATTTTCTTGCTTTTTTGTTAGAAATCTGTCCCATTATTTTACCCAAAGTGTACACCACGTGGCAGGTTGCTGAATTTCAATTCTAAAAAAAGCAAAGTCTCTCTCGTGTGGGAGGGGGATGCCCCTTCCCACACCCTCCCCCGTTCAGTCTATTTTCCATGGACTTAATACACCTATAGATTGATAGATTTGCAAATGTTTCATCGAAAGTGTTCACCAGATCAGTCACTTTACTTGATACAAAAATGCAAATGTTCCGTCGTGGGGGAAGGGATATCATCTCCTTTCAATTAACCCTTTCCCACTGGCGTAGCCAAGGGGGGGGGGGGAGCGATATGGCAGTCGCCCCCCCCCCCCCCCAAGATTTTGACCGGGGATTTGGAAGGCGAAAAACATTTAATCGAATATGGGAGAGGTATCTTGCCACCGTCCCATTGCCTTGTCCCTTCTTTAGACTTAGTACACTACGGGGAATGACAATTTCCGAATTTTCCACAAAAAGTGTACTTCAGATCGCTTAATTTCAATTCTAAAAAGCCAAAAGCTCCGTCAAGCTGGAGGGGGTATCCCCCTCCCACATCCTCCCCCTAAGCTCTACCTCACTATACTTCGTACATACACAAATATGATGCACACTCGGAATAGATGACATTAACACTTCCATGGAAAAATAACCCTATTTGTTTGAATTATTATATTTTGGAGTGGGCTGGAACAAAAATCAAGTATTGCACCAAAAGTTTGCACCAGATCGCTGAATTTCAGGGCTGAAAACACAAAATCACCTTCGTGTGGGAAGAGAAATGCCCCTTATGTACACCCTTGTGTGCATGCTTTTTCTGTTTGATTGCTTACCAGACAGCGTTCATAATATTCATTGTAGGAATTAACACAAGAAGTTTATTTAAATTATACCATTTTATAGGCAAATTGTTCAATAATAATTAACATCAAAATGTACTGCTACCTTAAACAAGTGGGACTGTTTTAAGTCGCTAAAACGCGCAAAAAAAAAACACCCCTGCATCAAATTGCACCATTTACAACATCAAAATGCAAAAACTTCTCACCGTGGGAGGGGCAACAACCCCCTCCCACACCCTCCCCGGGTGCGTTCATGACATCAGTGTAAGAATTAATACAAGAAGTTTTTTTATAGGCGCATTGTTCAATAACAATTTACATCAAAACAAACGGCTACCTTAAACAAGTAGGACCGTTTCAAGTCGATAAAACACGCAAAAACATGCTTGGTCGCGTTCATGATAGTGATAATTCAGTGTAAATATTAGAACGGAAAGTTTATTTTGATGATACTATTTTATGGGCAAACTGTTCAATTATAATCTACATCAAAATATACATCAAAATATACTGCTACCTTAAACAAGTGGGACTGTTTCAAGTCGATAAAACAAGCACAAACACGCATCAAATTGCACCATTTACAACATCAACATGCAAAAAATTCTCACCTTGGGAGGGGGATATCCCCCTCCCACATCCTCCACCCTCGCTCACTGCGCTCGCTCGGGCTTGGTCGCGTTCATGATATTCAGTGCATAAAACAGGAAGTTTACTTGGATGATACTATTTTATAAGTAAATTGTTCAATAATAATCTACATCAAAATATACTGCTACCTTAAACAAGTGGGACTGTTTCTAGTCGATAAAACACGCAAAAACATGCATCAAATTGCACCATTTACAACATCGAAATGCAAAAAGTTCTCAACCCTCCCATTCCCACCCCCCCCCCCCCCCCCCCCCTTGCTCGCTCGGGCTTGGTCGTTTCGCTCCCTCGCATACTAAGAGCCCCTCGCACCCCCACCCCCAAGATGAAATCCGGTGCCTTTTCCCCGCTTGGTTTCCCTTTATAACAAACACTACAAGTCTGGGGATTGAGAGCTTCCTGTATTCCAAATGTCTGTCCAAAAAAACTCGTTACATTTAGTGTCAAGACGCACCCCCCTTGAAAGAAAGCTGGTGACGCCCCTTTGAAGGTATTCAGGGAAATTTGTGCAAGGAAAAGAATTAAAACGAAGGAACATAATGATCTGCGCTGTTTTCCCCATCATGAAATGTTGATCTTCATGTGGAGAAGATTGATAGGCTGAAATAGTCCACTTTAAAGGAAGTTCCCCAGTTGTATTTGTGCGCATCCTAGCTGCGCAAGTTGACAGTGACGTAACAAAGAGCGAAGAAGCGCACGCACGAGTGATGAGCTAAGCTAGCTCATCTGAGCAGCTGCTAGTCGATCGAGCTAGAGCTAATGTGGTAAGTACGGATACCCGATTCCCCACCGCGGCCGCACTGGGCGGCCTTGTGGAGCCGGGAAATGTGCTAACGCCGTGAAATATGTGCAAACGCCGGGAAATATGTGCAAACGTCTCGCCGAGAAATGTGCAAACGCCGGGAAATGTGCAAATGTTCAATTTTGCCGGGAAATGTGCAAACCGTTCATTTCACCTATATTATGTATAGATGGAAGAGAAACTCTCAATCAAACCTGCGGATGAATCATTACTACATTTACCACATGTCTTAGCCAACACCTGTCTATAGCGACCACCTGTCTTTTTTCTTTTTTTTTTTGTTTACATTTTCATCATTTTCTTTTAAACCCCAGAACGGATTTTCACCAGATTTGGCAGATAGTATCTCAATAGTGATTTATGGTCGAAATTTGTGAAAATGAGCCCCCCCCCCCCCCCACCACCACCACCGAAGGAGGAGGGGGGGGGGGCGGGGGGTTGAAGCCTCAGAGTCCCTGAACTATGGATTTTTTTTTTCTCTCTTCCTCTGCCGAACCGAATAAGATAGAGCTGAGTTAGTGCTTTGAAGACATTAATGACTATGACATTTCATTTTTTTTTATTATAGCGGATCCAGGGGTGCCCGGGGGTGGGGGTGAGGGGGGTGGTTGACGCAAAGGAGGGGGATTGTCCACATTTTCAGCATCTTCTCGATAAATCTCACGACAGATTATCACCAGACTTGGCAGATAGCATCTTTATGGTGATATGATCTTTATTTGTTGAAATGAGCACCCCCCCTCCCCCCACCGCCAAAATGGGGGAGGGGGGCGGGGGACATAAAGCGTCAGATCATTAATCTCTTGAATTTTGTAATCTTCTTCTGTCAAACCAGAAAAGACAGAGGTAAGTTAATGATATGAAGACATTAATGACTGAAAGTTCATGTTTGGTTATGGCGGATCCAGGGGTGCCCATATCGGGGGATGGGGGAAGGAGGGGAATTTTCCACATTTTCTGCATCTTCTATAAAAATCTACGACGGATTTTCATCAAACTTGGCAGATACCATTTTTTTTTTTGGGGGGGGGGGGGGTAGTATGATCTAAATTGATGAGCCCCCCCCCCCCCAAAGGAGGGGGAGGGGGTTGAAGCCTCAGAGTCCCTAAACTCTGATTTTTTTTCTTCTTCTGTCAAACCGGAAAAGATAAAGGTAAGTTAGTGCTAATGAAGACATTAATGACAGAAATTTAATGTTTGATCATGGCGAATCCAGGGGTGCCCAAAAAGGGGGGAGGAGGGGGATTTTCCGCATTTTCAGCATCTTCTTTAAAAGTCTACAACGGATTTTCACAAAACTTGCAGATTGCATTTCATGGTGAAATGATCTTAATTTGAGAAAATAAGCCCCCCCCCCCTCCACACACACACGCACACACACACACACACACACACATACACATAGACCGCTGAAGGGGGGGGTGAAGCCTCAGATTCCCTAAACTGTGGTATTTCATCTTCTTCTGTCGAACAAAAAAAGATAGGGCTAAGTTAGTGATATGAAGACATTAATGACTGAAAATTCATGTTTGATTGTGGCCGATCGAGGGGTGTCCTTATGGGGGGGGGGGGGGTAGAGTGAGGGGAAGGAGGGGGATTTTCCACATATTCTGCATCTGTTTGAGAAATCTTTTACGAATTTTCACCAAACGTGGGAGGTAGCAATAGAATCCCACTTTGCTCGAAGGGCAACAAGTCCACCACTTTATAAGCAGGCGTGAAATTTCATCAAAGTAGGCTAACCTTCCAAAAAATGTGATAAAATTGCGTTATATTACTCTTAGTTGTACATACAATTTCTTCAAATATGTATTCCTTTTGTCATGCGTAGGGTTTTCAAGAAATACCTGAAATTCTGAATTTCCAACCGAAGGACCTCATCCCTCGTCTCGGTCCCTTTCGAGGGGCTGAGATGGGGGGGGGGGGGGGGGGTTTCCACCTCCGCCCACCTTTGGGGGTTGGGGCGGGGCTCATTAAACCAATTGAGGTCATATCACCCATAATACGCCAATGGCGAATGGCGAATATCTACTGTATACGAGTTTCAAGAAGAAGCTGAATGTGTGAAATTCCGATTTGCCCGCCCTTGAAATTACATGCATGAAAGTACCAAAGTGATGATGTCACAGTATTTTGTGTTAGCCTAGTGATGGTTCTACACAAGAGCTCCTTGCACAAGGCTTCAGGCGACGGACTGGAACTGGGTACGTTTATTGTTAGCAACCATTGAGTCCACAGATTCATGGGCTTGGGGATGTGTAGAACCAGTTTCCATGCTGATGAATAGATATGCCGTCACACTTCGGTACTCTATAGCACTTCATTTGCTCCATCACCTTTGCATAGATTTTTATTTATTTATTTTTAAGTTTTAAAGCTAAAGCGGGATTTCATTTCTCGAGGGATGCTTCTTGAGTTTCAAGAAAAAGATGAAAATGTGAAAATTAAGCCTCCTTCCTACCCCCCCCCCCCATTTTGGGCATCCCTTCATCTGCCATAGGCAACTTGAACCTACATTATGCATACACTGTAATCACTAATAAAAGCGCGGTACTATATTATATATCTGTAACACTTATGGTTACAGCAATTTTTTTTTTAAATAACCCTTTAGATTTGGGCCTTCGTCTCACCCCAACCATGCCCGTCCCTCCCCCCCCCCCCCCCCCTCCCCCGGTTTGTTGCCCCTTAGTAGGATTCTATTACCCTACAGGGATGCTAGCTCCCACGTTTGGTGAAAATCTGTCAAAGATTTTCAAGAAGATTCTGAAAGTGTAACAATTCTTCCC
>NW_027273000.1:0-104884 GCF_040938485.1 Diadema antillarum
TTTACCAGTGCTGATGTATGCTACATTCTAGCTTGAACAAAGTTGATTTCTAGGCAAATTCAGGCAGATCATTCATTGTCAGAGAAGACACATTATTGTATGTGTGTGTGTGATAACATCATCATTAGATCCTTTGGAGTAGGTATGGTGTAAAGACTATCACACACATGGCCCCCCCCCCCCCCCCCACCACCACCGACTACAACCACATTTCAATTCAACTGTACTCTGTGATGAAGGCATTTGTGTTGATTAATTACATACATATGCTCTATGATATCGGGTGTTTATTTAATAGCCCTGACTGCAGACATCGGAATATGTATGTGGCGCATCGCCCATGCTAAATCATCTTTTAGCATGCCGGAGATCTTAATGCGTTTAGTCGCCAGTGGTCAGCAATTAGACATCCAGTGTGGTAAACAGCTAGAGCTGAAAGCAGTGCATGGAATTTTTAAAGAAGAATTGATATGTTGCGGAGAAGAAAAAAATAGTTTGTGGGATATTGATATCTACTCCAGATAGCTGTTGTATTCAGTGAATGTCAAATGACCCAAAGGCGTTATGAATCCATGAAATGAAATGGAAAACAAAGTGTAATCATGCATGTAGACCTTACGTAGAGTTTTCAACTCTTTAAGATAACATAGTAACTTTTTGTTTTTGTTGTTACTGCTGCTGCGGCTGGGGGGGGGGGAGGGTCGTCAGATGGCTTACTCCTGCGTAGATGCGTAAAACATATCATATGAAATTAAGAGTTATAATTTTTTTTGTTGGTATTGTAATTGTGTCACCACTTAGGTTGTGGTGGTGGGGGGGGGGGGGAGGGGAGGGTTGGAAGGGGAGGGGTTGGAAGGGGAGGGGTTGGAAGGGGAGATCAAGAAACAAAATAGGGAAAGAGTCAGCCATCTTGGTATTTCAGTCATCTGCAACCTCGCAAATCCGTACCAGCAGCTATTATTAATTACTGCAAGGGGATCTTGATCTTCAAGCAAATTGATGGGGATGCAATAGCTTAGAAAAAAGAAAATAGAATTAGACAAAGATAGAAGAAAGAAAATGTTATCCATTCCTCTTGTCTGCGCAAGAATGCGGCGTTCAGAAATAGTCCCTGCGGCGGCGACTCGTCCTCTGCGTCCCGAAACACTTGCCGCACACACATCATTCAGTCGTGGCGCAATGGGACGAGAGCTCTTTACATGTGACCTTCTGCATTCTTGCAACAGTTATTAGTTGCTACATGATGTTCTCTTGGAATTACAACAATGGTATTTGGTGTATGGCACAAGACAGAATAGGAGATAGCTTGATAGAGAGAGAGAGAGGGAAAAAAGTTGCCTGTAAAAGTTAATTGTTGGTGTGTGTATGTGTGCGTGCGTGTGTGTGTGTGTGTGTGTGTGTGTGTATGTATGTATGTTTGTGTGTGTGTATTAGGTATGATTTATGGCTTGGTCTGGGACTTCGTAAGCCGTCTGAGTGATAGCAGAAATCAAATCACTATTAGGTGGTGTGGTCTAGTCTCGTGAGGGCAGGCTTCGTAATGTGCTGGCTGCCCGGGTGAGAAGCGACACCGGTTCAGATGTACACTTGATATCTGTTCACAGTGAAAATATCTGACAGATCAATGTGTTTCCATCAAAAGATTTGGAAAAATGAGCACTTAGACCTACTACAGTATACTTTTAATATACACACCTGCACATATCATTCAATCACCAAGCACATTTCTCCTTTGCAGTTCAGTGGGAATTCAATGGGCAACTTCTTACTTTTCAATAAAAGTTCAACATATGACTTGATGGAAGTAAAGTTTGTGTGAAGGGAGACACGAATATGTCATTGTGGTAAAAGTCTGTAAGACTTGGATCGAGGGTCAGATTCTAGCTGAACTTGTATCCTGTAGAAATGCAGCGGCCCATGAAACCCCCCCCCCCCCCCCCATCATTGTGGTACCGAATGCTTGTCTTCTTTTTCCCCCTTACCCACCCCATCCCTCAATGTTTGAAATTTTTTTTTTGCCTTTTAACACCCATCGTGCCATGCAGCAGGCTTTTAATCCAATGTTGCTTGGAAGTTGGTTTGGATTTTGGTGAATAGGCCTACAGTATATGATAAATTCAAAATCCATCCCAGCAGAACAACATTTGCATCCATGAGAATCATGCAAAGGTGCTGGGAAGGAATTATCGATTAAACCGTCACTTAGACAATATACCTGGAAATGATATGAATTTCAGAGATTGAAGCAAGCAATCACAGAAATAAGAACAAGCAGATATATTTCAGAGATTAAATTTTGGACAAACAAATACATGTATGCTATCATTCATCTGAAATATTCAAAATAGAGATCCAGCAAGTTTCCCCAGTGTGAAAAAAAAAAAAAAAAATGCACATAAGTTTTTACATCTACAGTACCTTATAAACTGTTATTTTTTGCAGAGGTTTAATTTTTATGAATTTCACGAATCACTGATGGACCACAAATTTAACAACACGCAAAAATGTCACCATGCATTAGGGTGATAGTGCCCTTACAATAAGCCATGATATCAATTCACGCAAACAACATCTTGTGAAAATGTCTGTGACCTCCTCATTCGTGAAAATATCTGTATGGGAAAATAACTTTAATATACAGAAGTTGAAATGGTACACTCGTACATCTGCGTTTCTTTGTTTGTTTGTTTGTTTGTCTGTTTTGAGTGGGTTTGTGGATGGCAATAGGGTCTGGGAGTGCGAGACTGGCATCGCTGATGACAAGGAGGAAACACAAGTGCAACACAGAGCAATTACACATACCTGGAATAGCATGGTGCAAACAATACTGGCATTGAGCCTCAGCTGTCACTGAGCCTTATGAAGTACTGGCTCAGCCCAGGAGATTAAAGGATGAATATCCCCCCTTAGAAATGATTTTGATATCCCCCCTCTAACACCCCTCCTTCCCACCCCACCTCCACCCCACCTCCACCCTCAACTTTAATATACTCATTGTGGTTACTTTTCTCTTGACCTGTCACAGTTCAGAAACTTCACAGTTTTGCATTGAGTATAAATATGATGATAAAAAACAAATGCACAAACACACACACACCAAAAAAAGAAAGAAAGAAAAAGGGATCAAGTGCTTCTATTTGGCTCCTGTACTTGAGCCTATGATTGAGATTGGTGAAAATAGCGTGGCTTTTCCTGGTTCAAGGAATTAACCCAAAGCTTGAGCTCGCGCCTGTAATCTGCTCGTGCTCTGAACTGCAAAAGGGAGACCTGCAGGACAGCTTGTTGTTATTCTAAGGCACTTTGGCTTACAAACAAAAAGTGTTGTGCTGGTGAAACCAAGATAGAGGTATCACATCGTAATGGCAAATTTTCTGTACTCAAGATATATGCATCACAATGGAGACTTTAAAAAAAGGAATTAAAAAAAGTGCCCAAAATGAGCATTTGCCTAATGTTTGTCTACCTAGATAGGTATGACAATTGATGTATTTCTAGAGTAATCTTAAACATCCAAGTTTGTTAAGGAACATATTAACAGGATGGATAACATCATTGTGACATTGTTGCCAATGATAGTGATTTTTTTTTAATAGAAATTTGTTGTTTTGGGATTCCAAAAAAATTCTGAATGTGTAATTTCACCTGCAGACTAGCTCAAAGAGATTAAATTTTGATTGCTGGTAGTATACTAGCTGTTATTACTGTAGTAAAAAAGTCTGGAAAAAATGTTATTTCCTACCTGGTCAGAGGATGTCATTATCCGGTCCCCAGATACACCGTTTGAGAATCACAAGTGACATTAATGCTCTGTATGGGCGATGTCGTAACGACTCTTCCGCCGCCGTAATTTCCCGTACGATAAGCAGAAATACCAACCGAAAAGATTGATCTAATTAGCAGAATGTGCTGCATGTGGGCTTAATTTCCCATTTATAGAGTTGTAGTTAAGACCGAAGGTGGAAAGACTTGTAATAAAAGATGAAAAATAAAAGAGAAGGAAAGACTAGGGGGGAAAAAATGAAAAAGATAACCTAGGCTGACTATCTTTAACAGGATATTTTAGGGCATGTTAAACTGGCCATTAACTCAATGGTATGTCCTTCATGGGGAGGTTAGAATGTAGTTTGGCTTTTTGATTCATGTCTCCAACTCCTGTCAGACTCGATGTTCATAACATCCAAAGGAAATCCTCAAACCTCTCGTTCATCATCTGGGTATTAAAGGACATATTGACTCTCTCTCCCTCTCTGTCTCTCTCTCTGTCATGAGATATTGAGCCCTTTCAGATTGTTCAAAGAACCTCTTGGAATAAGTGTACATTGATGTTCCTGGTCCTGTCTGCTTCATACTGTAATAAAAGTGGAAATTTTTGCGGTGTTGAAATTTTCGCGCATATTTTTGCGTGCCATATGTTCCAGTAGTTGATATCTTGTTTCACGGAATTAGAAACACGCGAAACTCGTCTTGCCCGGCCAAGCGCGAAAAATTAGTCGCGCGAAAATATCCACTTTTACAGTACGGTAAGTGATTTTTGCATTCCAGTCTGAAAGCGAACTTGTAATGTGTTTTTCCCAACCCAAAGTTTGTGTATTATGTGTGGCCGATCACAGTCTTGAGAATTTTCCAATGGACAGTTGTTTCGAAAGACATTAAATCATTTGTTGTGCAAGCTATGTGCTCTGTGGTTATGTGTGTGCAATGCGTGCATGTAGGGCGTACACGCATTGTATGTACACACGCTTACATGCATACGTTTTAGTAGGCGCTGAGCGTTTGATTGACGGGCCACGAAGCTTGTGGTGCAGAAGTGTGTAGAATGTCGTTTTTCGTGTGTAGTTGTAGGGTAAACATTATTTGAAGTCTTGACACCCGGTAATTTGAAACACAGATATGAGAATAGAAATAAGAAAGTTTTGTAGTTTGAAAGGGGATTTCAGTATAATTGTTTTTTTCTGTAGAAACTAGGCAGAACTTGGTCTACTGATGCAGAGTAAATGCACACTGACCCTCTTTCATCCATTTACTAACAGCTTGTCATGTTTCACAACATCATTGTAGTAGATGAGTTAAGTCCTGAAAATGATGTTCCTGTAGATGTTCTGATGAAGTGTGCTCACACAAACCTAGAATGATGTCCTTTTACGCTTCATGGTGAAATGACAGCAAAGCTTCGATCATCTCAGCCGCTCTCCCCTACAGGTTCCCAAATCTTTTCGTGGCCTTTAACCCCATTTTCAAAGACCCTACTTGGTGCAGAGGCGTGATTTACGACTTCCAGAAGTGCCCGTCAGTCTGATCTCAAAAGCTCTAGGAACAACAAAGGAGGAGACTACCTCAAAAAATCCCCCCTCCCTCTCCACTCCCCCCCCCCCCCCCCAAATGCAGGTAGAAGTGTCCACACAGTGGCTGATGTTTGTATAGAGTTGGACTTGTCTACTGTAGCCACTGCAGGGGTGAAGTTTTTGAGGGAAGGGTTGCAGTAAATGACTAAGAAAAAAAGAATTCTTGGTCAGACAGGATGGTGACAGGAGGCAGTTATGTGGGATGATAAATGGACCTACAGGTGAAGCTGCGTGTTCTCCCAGTGGTGGCGAGACTCTTGCCTAACTCTAGGTGTCCTCATTCTGCCTAACTCTTTGCATGCTTGCTTCTTGATACTCTTACAGAGTAGGATGACGGCACCCTTCCTTGACCCGTTGAGGACGAGTCCCGAGTAAACTCAGGCAGGTGTCTATGGAAATGTGTGTTGTAGCAAAATCAGTCCATCCTCAATGGGTTAAGACACCTCTGTAGATATTGAGGACAGAGTTTAGCCATTCAAGGTTTCACTTTGTCAGAATGATACTGTAAGTTCTTATGAGGAGGTCAGGCCATGTTTGATATCAACATGGTAGTGATCTCCAACCTTCAAGTTGGAAATGATAATACAGTGCATTTTTGTTATGGGAGGCAATAATTTTGTGAGTTGTTAATTACCTAAATATCAGGCCACTCACAAAAATTAATGCAAAAAAAAAATAGGAAACTTTTCATATACAGCACATGTGAGCTGTCCACACAAGAGCCTGACAAACTGGCTGAAAACTGATTTGACAATTAAGATTTTTCAAGAATCTAAGCTCTTAAATTATATCAAACTTATCCTACTTTGTCCCCCCCCCCCCAAAAAAAAAAAACAAAAAAAAAACAAAAACAAAAACAAAAACAAAAAAACAACAACAACCCAAAAACAAAAACTGCCACAAGCAAGCGACGAGAATGCTAGCTGTCAGATGAATACAGTTCAGAAAAAATGGGCTTTGAAGTTCATATACAGTCAAGTATGTAGGAGATACAAAGGTAACTGTATGCAAACACAACAGATCAATGAAAAACACCAAAGTACATACTTCATTCAACAACAACAACAAAGTTTTTGAATTCCAATCATTCTAACATTTTCGTGATTTCTGACATTAAATTCCCTTCATTTCACCTGTGACTTGTGCAATATTGGAATCTTTTGGACAGAAAAGCAAGATTGTTCGTCTGACATGTCTAACATATGATGCATAAATTAACTCTCCAATTTTGCCGCTTTATATCTGTAAACATTTATTGTTGCTGTTGATGTTTAACCCAGATGTCTTTTGACCTTTTTGATCGCATTTGGGCTGTATGGATCTTTTGTCTTGTATTCTGATGTATTGTCACTATTCTTTGCCCAAAATCAGTGCTTGATAACTGGTAATGATGTACAGCTGTAACTACAAGATTCTCCCTTGCCATTGAAATGAGAGATTTAAATATATATTGTACCGTAGATCAGAATTGATAATGTATATTTCTATTTTCCTTTTCCTCCTGGATGCTTCCTCTATGATGGACCAATGTGACTGCAGCAAGGGGTAAGTACACTATTGTACACTTACAGGTGCACCATTTAGGTTTCACTAAAACACCAGTACCACAACACTTTAACTCAATAGATGATGTCATATAGTAACCCCACAAAGCTGTATATCCTCCCTGGGGTAACAAGACCTTATATCTCAATTGGCATACATCAAAATACTGCTAACTCACTTTTGAATATCCAAAACTCTAATTTGACCTTTAAAACACTACAATTATTAATGAATTCCAAAACAACATTTCCACATTATTTGACATCAATATTATTTCATTTTGCAAAAATGTTTCAGCGCTATAAAAGTTTATGTTCTCTCCAAAAAAGTAATGAGTTCTGAGATATGACGTCTTGTCAACCCTGGGACAAATAAGGTAATATAAGATCCGATGATGTTTTCTGAGTAGCTACTTATTTTTCCTTTTCTTTTTCTTTCCATGCCATCAAATGTCATTCCTCTTATGTTCCATCTTGAGAAATTTATCTTCTCACGAAGGATATTTGTATGGACATTACAGTACTGTATGTCATTACGCGTGCAATGTAGACTGAGTATTTTCAAGACAAAATACACACACTGAATATATGTGTACACTCATAATTTAAGGATGTTAAAGTCTAGAGCAATCACAACACATTGGACGTTAGATAAGGTCAAGTGATCAAAACTGCTTTAACGAGCATGCATTGTCAGATGATTTTCAGTATTTCTCTGATTTCTCTCAAATTCTTGTTGATCTCCTGTTTGTTGTGTTCTTGATTTTGTTTTGTTGCTTTTGTTGTTGTTTTTTAAGAAAGAAACAAAGATTCTCTGTGACAGGTTTACCCTCCCATGAAGGGAAGACTGAATGTTTAAAAAAAGACTCATACATTTGTATACATAGCAACAAGCTTTCTTGTCTTAGCTGACATGACATGGGGATTTGTGTCACTTTGGTTTTACCGTCAAAATCGTCAGAGTTGTCCTTGATAAATTGCGAAATTATACAAATTTCTATGTGACCTAATTTGAACAAGAAAGTGAAAAGAAAAGAAAGTGGTCCCAGATTTTGTTCCGAGGTCACGAAAGTGACATTTGTTGACATATTGAGGATTTAAAGATTGGAGGATGTTGATATAATACCTCTGACAATATTCGGTGAATTGCGGGTATTACTTGAACGGATTTATGACGAATTCGGTCAGAATGCCAACCGCAGTTTGTGCAGTATTGGGACAAAAAGCAACAACTAATATGTCACAGCGCAGAAACATTTAGCAATACCACTGTCTTGGCATAATTGCACCTGTCAATCATATTCGCAGTCACCCAACGAGCAGTTGTCGGAGTCGCAAGAAAGAACGTGACAGGTATTGTGCGGAGTGATGATTCCGGAGGGCGATTTAATGTTACCCTTCTTACTCCCCTCGTTGACCTTAGTCCCTTTTGATGCTTGCGAGACGGCGAAGGCGAAGATGAGACGCGTTGAGATGAGGCAATATGAAAGAAAGATTTTGAAGACACACACACAAAAAATCTACCCAAAACAATACTGTTCTTCCCTCCAGGCAAATCTTGTCAGCAAATCCCTACACCAATTACAGCACAAATTATTGTGATGCTTGTTATACCCCTGTTGATATGTTTTATGCAGAATGGGAGGAGGAGGGGGTTGGGGGAGGTTGGGGGAGGGAGGGGATGATTGGACAAATATAGGCCATAGCAGGAAAGGGAACGTCACCTAGAATTTTGATATGATTTCAATAGGCCTGTAGATTGGTTTTATAATACGATGCACACCAGCTTTAACTTTTCTTGTACCTCGAGGAACATCGGATTTTTCTTTTCTTTCTCTCTCTTTTTTTTTTTGTAGCCTGCTCAGAATAAGTTCAAGTTTACTTTAAACTGAAGGTGTACCGGTAATAGGGGAATGTGAACTCGTCTTTTGATTTATCCCACCAGACAGAAATGTGCATATGCACATAAATTTATATCCTCTAGCATGCATTCTCCTCCACCATGAGCAAAATCTTGAGACAATTAATCATCGTGGAAGAGATGATGAATCAATAATTTGACAGTATTAATGTAGTGGCTGCCGTGACTTTCAATATTGTCATGTTGGCGATAACTACCAAATGTACAGCTGGCCTAATAATGAAATGGTTGCAGCATGCACCACCTCTTTGAATTTCTAAAATCTTTATAGAAGGATATCAGCCATAGCCAACAAGCAATCAGGAAAGCACTAAATAGCTCTCTACCTCAAATTTAGTTTTTGTTCAAATGGTAGGATTATGCTTCGAATGTGTGATTTGACATAGAAGCTGAACGTTACACAGCATCATTTTATACTGATGCTCTCGATGCCAAATTTTGAAATAAATATCAAGGACACCATGGTTTAAGTGACAAGGAAATCAATGAAGTGAAAAATAAGGAATGTAACCTATTCAGAGAACAACATTTTGAATGTAGCACACCATCTTTCAGAGTGTAGTGGCAGCCGTTGCATAAAAAGACAAATTATTTTGTTCACATATGACCAAAGATGCCTTTGATGCAAGATTTTGTGTTTGATATGAAAGTAAGTATGACTTTACTCATATTTTTTGAGGCAGTCAAGATTTGAAATTTTTTATTTTCAAGTTTATCTTGAGTTTCGTATCTAGGGTATCTAAGGATCACCCTAATTCGAATTCCTTCTCAGAGTGTCGGTCCAGGGTTTGCAACAGTATCAGTGTAGTGTGATGACTGGCCACATATCACACAGCAAATGAATGAGTGTCGTATTTGCCTCGCAACGGTCGTTTGTCCAAGAGAACTGCCATAGAGTGACACTTGAATGACATGATTCATAGATGACCCTAACCATCATTTTAGTAATCAGTGTCTTGATTTGTGTTGGATTTCACTGATTTTTTTCCTTTTTTTTGTTGTTGTTGTGTAGTCTGTTTGCCGGTGCTGCTTATGTACAGCCTTAAGTTTTTTTTTTCCCTTTGGTGCATTTTCCCTTGCTTGGAATCTGAGACGGAATGGCGTTTCTCGCTTCTCGCTGGCTGCCGCATTTCTCGTGGACATGTAATTGTCCGTCCTCCCTTGGTGGTATCGGAAGTGCTTTTGGCAAAAATTTGTGTGATGATCTGTGGGCATATACCCTTACACGCAATCTGCGCCTCCAGCTGTTGTTAATGTCGGGTCGCCACGGTGATCTTTGGCAATTGCGGCAAAGATCGTTCTTAGAAAAAGGGGACAAATGTCCATTTTTCCTATCTTTGATGTCCTTGAGAGTCCTGGACAAGGTGTGTAATGACATGTATGTGGTTTTGTTGTTGTTGGTTTTTTTCTTTTTTTGGGGGGGGGGGGGGGGTTTACCTTTTTAAGTGTGATTACCTGTAGATGTTTACCCATCAAGACCATGGAAAATTTGCTGCAGGAAATATCACCATTTTGTTGTCAATAAATCAGCATTCCTGATTGTCACTGCATATCTTACACGTTCTTATCATTATATTCCTATTGCTATTGTTATTATCATAATTGCTAACATTAATGGAAATGTGATGTTCATTTATGACAGTAGTCATAAAGTATGATATTGGTAATATTTGGATATTGAATGCTGAGATGGGCCTTTCTAATGGCATTTTTTTTTTGGTTCTATTTTCTCCTATATTTGACTCAGGGCTACACACCACTCCATATAGCAGCGATGCACAACAAAGAAGCCATCATGCAGTTCCTGGTTACAGAGTACCGTGAGTAAACCGTCAAGACTTCACCTCATCTTTACGTTGTCCTATTATAGATCACGCCATCTTGTTCAATGCGTATGTGGTTGCGACCACTATTATTAGTTTCATTGAAATGCTCAAAATGTTGAAATGCAATAACTTTCTTTAATACTCTGGCCCACTTGTAATATTCCCCAACAGGGTAAATTTTTCCCCCTCTTGAATGTGGAAATGGTAGAACGATTTCACCCTCCCCCTAAAAAGTTTCTCTCCCCCTGTCCCCATTTTACCTCTGGACTGTGGCTTAGAAAAGAAACAAAATGCTTTACAAAACATACAATGCTAATCCTTTGACGGGGTCAGCCCTTAGTTTTCAAGTGTGAATAGGGTCATACACACATACAAATAGGCTATGGAAATGTTCCTGAAGTTCCAGGTACCTGTTCGGGCATGATGACATGACTGAAAGAATTATTGTTCTTGTCTGGTTCTCTCTCTGTCCAGATGCGGACATCGACAAGCGCGACTACAGCGGCCGCAAGCCCCGCCACTACCTGCAGAGTGCTGCCTCGAACTACATCAAACGTAAGCTGAGCCTCCCAACCGACATCATAGGCATGGAGTCGGACCCCCTAAGGAGCCCCCTCCCGTCCCCGCTCCCCGAGGATGGGGAGGGGAATGGCGGGCGGGGCCTGTCCCGTGTGCTCAATCGCCTGTCCTTCCGCCGCTCGGGCAGCAAGCCTCCCCGACGCTCCTCCCTGACCCCCCAGCTAGAGACTGTCTGTGATTTCCCGTACATGGAGCAGTGAATTTTTTGCTGCCCCACCAAACTTCTGCCCCCCCCCCCCCTTTCTTTTAATGTCCAATCAACTTGCTATATATTACCCAGTCTCCCCAAAATTAGGGGTATAAAAACATATGTCTTTTGATGAATATTATGGCTCTGATTTACCCTTGGTGACAACAAATTCCACATCACTAGCGCCCCCAGTAGGCATTCCCAGGGAAGGGTCTGATTTTCTAGAAAGATGTGTATCAGTGAGCATACTTCCTTCAATAGTCACAGCAAATCATGTTGATTTTAAAAAAAAGAAAGAATGGTATGAAACATGATTCATCCTGGTTTATATCAGCTAAAGAACGTGAGTCAATCAGTCAAACAAACAAACAAAAAAGAAAAAGAAAAATCTAGCTGGAACTGAAAAGTGCACGCTGACAATCTTTCTGACTCCCATTTATGATTGTTTAGGAATCAATGTGATTTTGCATCAAGTACAGATTGTGCAATGAAAACAATTTGATAGGATTAATGGCCATGAATGGGGGGTCCATCTTCACTTTGTTCCCACCTGAAAAGGGAATAGCATCTAGGACATATCCTCCATGTTAATCTTTTCATGAAGGACTTGAAAAGTGGACATTTTCTCATGATTAAAGTCTAGTGATCAATCTTACTTTTCGTTTGTAGGAGAGGGGAAGGCCAATTATTGGGAGCACATACATATATGTATTGTGAAACATATAATTGCATAATGAGATCTACAGATAGTGGGCGGCCTTAATAGGTGCCAGATGTTTACTGTCACTGTACTGTTCAAGATATAATCATTGACTAACCCTGGTATTTCTTCCATTTATTCTATGGTCAGACATTCCAATATATATCTATACAATATACATTCATATTTGATTTTAACTCATAATCATGTAAAACCTGTATCGAAATTACCATTTGCACATAGTGAGAATATATGTATACACACATACATTGTATACTTGAATTTTATCATGACCATTAATAGAGGGTTTTCAGGGAAACCTGAACTGAAATTCCATATTTCGGGAGAGAATAAAGGAAAGAGCCCCCGGAAAATTGAGCAAAAATATATTATTCTTGGTCAGAGGGCTGCAACAGATTGCAATAGGCCATATTTGTGACATCTTTTTAAAATATATATTCATGTATTTCTTGATGATTGTGCATATTTATATACATGTATATATTGTCCCAAGGTGTTACTCTTTATATAAACACTTTCTGTCTATCAGAAACCTCTTACTCTATGATGGAGGTATATCATATAAACCAATTCATTATGTGCCAATAAGTATGATAATCAAGAGAAATTGAATATGTACATCTATATTGGGTCATTATTACCTTTACAAGTAGGCGTAAATGAATCTTGTAAAGTTCTGTATGCAAATTATAGATTTATATATTATATACCTTGTAAATTAAAAGCTACTAACTGCTTTTCATGCTATAGCTTTTAACAAATGTAACAATGTACATGTATATGCACTTGATACTAATAGCATGTATTGATGCAATGTTTTGCACTGCTTGCCTGATGATTACTCGTTCACTTTTTTTGCATTGATGTTTTGCGAATGAGCTTTGCTTGCAGTTACTGATGAGAATTCCTAACTGACTGTGATGAGTTTTTTCAAAGCGTCCTACCATGTTCCTTGCCTACAATTTGCAGATCTGTGTGTTCCAAGGGTTAAACAAAACCCTTGAGGTGATGTCAAAGGTCAGCAGTATTGATCGGAGAAAAGGGGATGAAAGATATTGGTAATAACTGGCATACAAAAGTCAATTTGATGACATGATGTATGTACAGATGCAAAAGAACAGCCTTCAAGAGAGAAACCTCCACGACAAGTGGACTGACCTTAAACAGCAATTTCTCTGCAGAAAGTAATGGGGGCCACTTTATGCCAATCAAAAAGTAGAAGAAAAAAATAGAAGTACATGTACTTTTGTGAATTAATGACAACGTTTATGAGCTTGTGTGAAAGAGTACTGCTGCTTTTATGAGTTTAATTCCTTGGAACCAACCAGAATTGCAAAATGTAAGTTATCTAGCGTTACAAGTGCATGATGGCTGCATTGTGATAGATGAGAAAAATGAGTAGATAAACTGTCCCTGTCCTTCTGAAACATTGTGTGATATGTTCGTAGAAAAGCATTTAGTGGTTAGACCATGTATCGTAAAGTTCTTCGTATCAACGTATATATTGTTGTACACTTATGCCTTTATATGTCACACTATACGTGCGTGCCATTTTGTGTTAATCCATCAAACATCTGTCTGCCATTGTTTTCACATGTATGTGCTCTTCGGTCTCTCATACTAAAAACTTCTCTCCCTTTTTTTTTTTTTCCATTATGTGACTACTCCTGGATGTCGCATTCAATGCAATATGCATTTTTGTCAGACACCATTGTCGGTTCTTGCTGTCTATCCCTCTCTCTCTCTCTCTGCAAGTCTCAGTGAACGAAAACTGAAGATTTTCGCAAACTGTAAGTAAACAAATGAAATGGGATGAGTGAGGATTTGGGAAGAGAGTATGGTAAGCAGTAGATATTTGTTTAATAGTACAGAAATGAGGCCTTATGCCCTCAATAATATATTTAATGTGTTTGATGTGCCTTTTGCCGATAGAGAAAAGTATGACGCAGTGTAACTGCCAAAATTTTGGAATGTGCTTGTCATAGACTTGCCATCAAAGTAGCACTTCGAACCTAGGGTCGAGAGAAATTGTGTATCATTAACGACAACAGAATCAACATGATATCCAACACCCATTATATGATGTGGATCGTGATCAATGTTGTGGAATAGAATATTTCGTTTTGTCAGCAAATATTTTTACAGGACCTAGGATCCAGACAGAGCCATGTGCTTTACAGCTTGCTACAACAGTGTCTGCAAGGAAATGTAAAGTGTGTGTTCTTATAGTGCCATCTGCGAACCTTATTCAAGTTCTGACATACTGAAGGTGAGGCCAACGCCAGTACATGTGTACATACTGTATGTACGGAAGGTACACTACGTATTGTGATCAAAATTTACCATCTGTTCTCACACCAAATGCAGCTCAAATTGCTGTGGTATTGGTGTGTCGTATGTATTCTCAACTTTGCTCTAGTGCTGGAATAAGAGTACCAAACTGAAAACCAGATTCATATGACTGCTCATAGACAATTGATGACATTGATTCGTAAGATACAATATGGTACTTTGCTGTTTATCTTATGTGTCAAAAGTGCAGTTGGAAGTGCATCAGTGTGAATCAGCCCGACTTCTGTGAAGTCTTTTAGTGTCGCGTAGATCATATCTGGGATTCTACAGCATTAGAAAAATATGTTTAACATGACACGAAAATCAACAGAATGATCAGATGATTCCTGCATAATTTCTCAAGTCAATTCTTGCATCAAATTTATAGCTCAATAAGCTCTACAAGATATCACATAGAGCAATTCATCTTTTGCTTAATCGCTGGCACATGATTGTTCTATTTAGGGTAACCAGTTATGAATTCATATTTCATGCGGAAATTCACTTAAATACACAGTGTTATTTTGCTGTGCCTACTTCGCACCATGAATATCAAAGATATGATTACTTACAGACAAGCACAGAGGAAAAATTAAGAAATTGCACTTACTGCAGAAAGACAGGGCTGTTTTAGTATAATTCTAGGCACTTACGAAAAGCCATTGTTTTCTGTTCAACAATGAAACCCTTCTTAATTCATTAGAATGCAGGGATTTTTAAGCATATTTATGATGTACTTAATTGTATGATTCAACTAAAAGATGTTGTAAGTTAAGGAGCTTTTAAAACTGTGCAAGGGAATGGAGGACTAATCGGGTACTAAAAAATAACGTGTTAATCAGTACATTAAAGGAATACAGTACGATTCAGATTCGAGTATGGCAAAACTATTGCTCATGAGAAGTTTGTAAAATTTGACAACATGAACTAACTTAAGTACTAAAATCTTATACATACAATTCTATTTGGAATAGATATATGATGTTTTTAAGATGCAGTGGTGATTCATATATACAGCACTATGTTCGAGGAATTATTTCAGGTGTGTGTGCATATAGAGGGAGAGTATTGATAGTCTACTGACATAGAGACAGTGTTGGCACCAGTGCCATACTGATTGTGGAAGTACTAGCATATTTAATGGGACACTAGTGGTCATAACGGGAAACATTTTGTCCCCCTGTAGTGGTGAATATCAAACTATGAATCATACTTCCAGTGCTAAGTGACTCATCCATCTATGATAGGAATTTTACATGTGTGGATGGACCATGATTTTGTCCCTTTATTGGCAAGGATGGAGCTATTTGTTTAATCTACGGCGCAGACATGGCAAAAAATAGTCCAACTTTTGTGTTTTTACGTCTGTTCACTCCTATCTTAATAGTTAAGGAAATTGGGAGATTTAGTTGCTGCTTCCTCAAGTGACTTAAGAAGTTGTGTATAACACCAGAATTGCTTTTTTTAATAGTCTGAGTGGTAAAGCACAGATAGCAAACTAAAGATACAAGTTAGCAATGGTATGCATCTTTACATATGTCTATAGAGTTTCTCCTTCTGCATATAAATCATCATTTCCTGCTTTTAGTGGATACTAGAAGCCATCCAGCTTTATGATCAGAAATATCAGATGTTTGCAGCCTCTGCTTTCACATGGTTTCTTTCCTAGTATCAGGACGTGAATCTGTAATCATCCGTCTTTTTTATGTCTTGTTTACACTGATAGAAGTGAGAACATTTGAAATCAGATGGTCTTAATATTACTTTAAGTTGATACTCTTTTTCCTGATTTAGATGGATGAGTTCCTTACAAAGAGGTGATGTAGAAATGAAAAAAAAAAATATTTGCCGGGTAAATGCAAGTCTTCAAAAAATAGTTGAGGTAAAAGTGATATTTTAAAGTACTTATGGAGGACAAAAATTCATCAAAATTTGTTATTCAGAATTTTTATTCAGTTTTGTATGATCTTGTGTTCATATTCATGCACAGACAAACAACTTGTTTGCTATTCTTAGGATGTTGCATAGATTTGTGGACCTGCTCTTGTATTGATGTTTGCTCT
The DNA here is from genome assembly GCF_040938485.1 of Diadema antillarum. Taxonomy (NCBI): domain Eukaryota; kingdom Metazoa; phylum Echinodermata; class Echinoidea; order Diadematoida; family Diadematidae; genus Diadema; species Diadema antillarum. The sequence goes on from NW_027273000.1 coordinate 16,518, forward strand.
GCTTATCGTGAGATTTGTACTCGACTTGTCCATTGGCATGGTTTGTAGTTCTTCACGATGTACTTGTTGTAGGAAAGAAGCCGTTGTTGGGCAATAGAATTGATTGTAAGTGAAAGTGTTTGTTGAACTGTTGTCCGTTCCCCCCAGTGTTTTTTGTGTGTGTCAGTCAAGCTTTCGTCAGTCGATGTGGAATGGTTTCCTCGTTCGTGTCTGCATGCATGCCAGTGTTGTTTCGGTGATCTTCTCGTGCTACTACAGCGCCGTGATGCATTCGTCGAGTCTGTGTAGAAAACTCCTCCTCAGAAAAAAAAAAAAAAAACACAGAAAAGGAAGAGATAAAGAAAAACGGAATGTTGCATTGTCTTGTTAGAAGTTGAGGAGACTTCACAGTGACTAACTTGGAATGATGTCTGATTTCACAGACTAACGAGCGAGAGAGATTTTTTTCGCCATCAAGTTCTGCTCTCCTAACCAGTATTTTCTCTGCTGGAGAATTTCTGCAGTGAGTGTATCGAACAAGAGAACATCATCCCAGTGATTCTGTCACCTTTCTTATGCAGCGATAGAAGAGGCCGAAGGTGAGACTGGCGGGGGATGCGAGTCGGAGGCGACCAAGTTTGAGTTTGTCGAGGAGCGGTACAGGCTGATGGGCGCCCGCTTCGAGCACAGCTCCGTCAAGATCAAGGAGACAAGTTTTTTCACCCTCTAGGGTTCCACCCCATCCTCCTTTTCCCCCCACGAAATGAGTTTGTGGAACTGCTCGCTGGGATTCATAAAAGCTTGATAATTTCTAATCAGGGGGGCGTTTCATCAACGAGTTCGTCGGAGGTTTTCACTGACAAATTTGCTATCAGCCAATCAGACGCAAGGATTTCAGTAGCTTTTAACAGTTGTCGGTGTAAATCACTGACAAAAAGTTTCATGAAACACCCCCCAGGTTTGCTGATACAGGGACTGGGTCTGCTGATGTTACAATTTGTACCTCATTATAACCTGTACCTCATTTTGAATGTACTAAAAGTGAGATCAGCTAAATACAGAACTGGAAAATTTGGACTGCTGAATTAAGCGGTACCTCATTGTGAGTGAGCTTGTTTAAACGGTCTTTTCCATGTGTTCTCAAGTGGGTGTGTCTTATCCTCTGTAGAGATTTACACTCCTGACCCAGAGAGGTTTGAATTAGTTATCTTTGTTACATGGAGGGATACTTGGCAGCATCTTCACTAGGATTCTCAAAAGCCAGATGGACTCTTTTCAGATTGCTGGTATACTTGTAAGCAGAAAAACTTTTGATGGACTGTTGCATAGATAAAGATCCAAGAACCAGAAGTCAAATCAGTCATCTTTTTCTTCTTCCTTGTTTTGTGTTTGTTTTGTTTACAAGGAGTGCAGCACCTTTTAATTTGGCAAGAGCTTCCAAAATTTTTGTGTCTTGATTATAGTAGTGAGATGAAATTGAAGTGTAGTAATTCATTCAACTTTGGCGGGATTGATGCCTTGTATGAATTAAACGAATGGATTGCATTTGACCTGGTCAAAATTGTGATACATATTTTTGGTCTGCTTTTTAGGGGATGCAGGCCAGTTGGATTGATATTGGATGTTCTGCAAAGTATGACCAAAGAACTATGGTATTAAGAGAGGAGGGGAGAGGGTAGGAATTAAAAAAAAGAACAAAAATCATATCTTGTAAATTAACTATTATTATAAGCGTCACAAAGTTTCTAATAGTTCAGCTCTTTAGCTGTATTTCAGCTATAATCATATCAGGGGGGAATTTCATGAAGTATTTTGTCCGACAAAGTTGTTGGACAAATTTGCTCTCAGCCAATCAGATGCAAGGATTTCAGTAGCTTGTAACAGTTTGTCAGAAAAATATCCGACAAAAATGCTTCATGAAATGCCCCCCTGGGCAATTACCACCCGAGGGCAATTGCCCCCGGTTAAATACTGGTTAGTGATAAGGTTAGAATGAAGATTAGGGTTAGGGTTGGGATAAGTTTCAGGATTAGGATTAAGGTTAGGGTCAGGGGAAGGGTCCGGGGTAATTGCCCAGAAGGGATTGCCGTAGACCCTTCAGCTTCATTTCAGACAGAAAGGTTGGGAGATCTGAAGGGGTAGGGAGGGAGTTATGGTAATACATATATTTCTCACTGGCAAGCACATTATCTTTATAGATAGTGAAAATCAGCTGGGATTAGGTTGAATTTGAAGGCATAGATATGAAGATTATTACCCTATGAAACCCTGTTTATTATATGGCACATATGACCCTCTCTTTCTTGAAGTGCCAAAGATGTAAAAGGAGTTGTTTACAGTTTCTACGATGAATACAAGTATAAATGCATGTATGATATATTGTGTAACGGTACATGCAGTTTTGATAGTCTACCTGATATGAGGGTGTGGAGGTTTTTATTCAGGAATAAAAGGAAGAGTGCATGTATTTCTCTTTATATTGTATTACCTAGTATATGCATGGTTACTGAAATTTGTATTTAATTAAGATGGTTGTGCACTTCAATGTATGTAATAAGTGTGGATTTTTTTTTAAAATGTATATTATGCATGTGAGTGTTCAAGTTAAAAGTACTTAAGTAGTGTGCAGGTAGAAGGACAAAGTTAGATGTCATCAAAAGTAGAAAGTGGTTGCTGAACAGATGTAACCAATTTAGATTTGTAAAATAGGTAGCATCTTCCAGATTTATGTCAAACTTTATCGGTCAGAGCTAGATGCAATAAGAATGGTAAGTACATGTATTAGGAATATATTGTGTTTAATGTGTACTGTATGTTTTTACACTTTAAATAATAGCACTGTGTGTTTGACAATATTTCAGGGTTAACGGCCTTCAAATTTGAATGCAATCAACTAATTGATTATCGATAATTGCACGACACCCCGACAAGATTATTGCTACATGATCAGGCGACTGCTCCTCACGTGATTAAAATGTAGGGCCTACCATTACACAATATAATATTGGGAGTGCAAATGTCGCCAAGCAGTTTAGGGATCGCTTACAATGACATCACTATACTCTACTAATGCCTGTGCTGGACTCTGCATCAAACTTGCTGTTTTGTACCCTCATTGTTGTTCATGATATGATTATTCAGGCCTTAATTGGCTCAGACTGCACCTGGTATCATCTATGGTGTTTTATAAAACAAATAGTGAATGGTCTCTCTGTTCTTGCACTCATGACCATGCACTGATATATACCTCTGGGGGTTAGATTATATCTTGCTTGTAATGATTATGATAAAAGATTTATACAAGATAAATAATGACAGAATTCAATAGACATTAGACAAATGGTGTATAAAGACCTGGGTCCTGTTTCATAGAATTTGATATCAGTAACAACTGCCACATTTCTATGACAAACTTGCTCTCAGCCAATCAGATGCAAGGATTTCAGTAGCTTGTACAGTAACAACTATCGGAACTTGTAATTGAAAATAAGTTATATGAAACGGGGCCTTCGTTTTCATTTCATAAGTAGCAATCACACCCACAATGTTTGTCTCATCTTTTGTCATCATTGTCTCATGCTGTCTCTCTGTTTGTCTGTCTGTCTGTCTGTCTGTCTTGCTTTACCTCTCCCTTGCATAACACTTGGCCATAGTCTGCATTCCCTCCCTTTAAACTGTGCCCAATTTTTATTATCATATTTTTATTTTTTTATTTTTTTTAATGAGGAGCTCACGTGCACCCCTGGTTTTCTTTTCATTTCACAGCTTGTAATCTTTACATCACTACCTGGACTCACATACTCTTTGCTAGCACATTGTGACAATTTTTCAGAACACACAGATGGAAATTGGTATAAACCTTGATGCTAAATCAGGGGATAGTCACAAAATCCCAGTTGGGAGTTTAATATTGTGTATTGAAAGGATTGTCTTCCATTTTTTTATCATAGAATAGACAAAGGATGAGATTGTTGTGCATTAGTGAATGTACCTTCCATAGTGTGCCTGTTTATCTGTTCTGGATGCATTTTGCACTTTTAAAAAAAAGGAGAGATAAGAAACAAGAAATGTTTCAAATTGGCAAGCACTGCTTCACCACAGAGAAAACACAAGTTTTACAGCTTGGAAATCAAACTTTACTCATTCTCGCTCTTTCTTGCTCTTTCTGTCTTCCTCCCCCCCCCCTCCCCTCTTCTCTGTCACTCTATCTCTCTCTATGGTTGTTGTCACGTTTACAGCTGAGGTTTTATATGCATTCTTCTCTTCCTATTGGATTGATTAAACTTTTAAGCGGGTGTGGTTCATTTTTTTTTTTGAATTCTTCTCTGTCGGCAGTCAGTCATTGTCTCCGTTTGTCCTCTTAGCCATCTCACGTGCATGTCATGATTTTCGGCCCAGTCTGTAATTATGCCGTCACGTCGTCGTACCGGTGGGCAAAATTTTTACCGCATCGTTGACAGCACCGCCAGGCAGAACCTTGAATCTGGGAGAGAGCGGTGTTTTGCTGATGATGCAAGCAGAGGGATAACTTCATCTTCCTCACCGCACGACAGGCTTTTATCTGTCGTCGGTGCTGTAATGGCCAATGTCCCGCCCCGCCCTTGAACCACCCCATCTTCCTTCACCCTCTTCTCCTCCTCCTCCTCCCCCCCCCCCCCCAAAAAAAAAAAAAATGGGGGCAATGTACTTTTCTCCTATGGTATACTTTTTCCTGCCCACTCATCCACCTCCTACTCACACCCCTCACCGCTCATTCTCTGCTCTCCATTCACAAGATTCACGAGACCAAACGCCGACTCACATCTCCATTCTGTCCATCCCCTCGTTGGGTCGTGTCGTTCACTCTAACTGTCTCTTAACACCATCGTTTGTCTAAAATGTGTGCTATTGATGTCATAATTCCAACCTTGTCTCCCCGTAAGTTTAATTGAGACGCCAGGTCCGTCCCATTAGATCATGATGTCACTCCGCACGGCAGGGACGAAGTGAAAGTTCATGTTGGGGTCGGCGTAGATTTCTGGTAGTTGTGCATCAGATTTGTGGAATCGCTGTGCCTTTTGAAATGTTTGTGTTTAAAAGGCTAGAGAAAAGTTATCACATATTTTCCAAATGGGATAGGCCTATATACAAACATTAAAGTTATCGAGACAAAGAGAATATGAGTACATATCTGCACATGACACAGGTTTTACAAATAATGATGTCATAATTTCCATGAGAAATGAAATCCTGTACACAAAGGAACAGTCGTTTAAAGAAATTTCATCCAACAGATATCTCCTGTTGAAACTTCCATGTGAGATTTGTATTAACATTCTGCCTCCATTTCTTATTTACTATGATAGCTAAAGTTGTAAAAAGCTGCAGAATTCCCAGTCTTTAACATAAACCTCTACAACAGTAGTAGCGTTATAGCATACATCTGTTTTTCTCTTCTGTGCCATATACATGTATGTGCAATGTTTGTAGTACTGACCAGATGATGTGTAATACGTAGTGTAACATGATGAAGAAATGCAATTTTTTTTTTACATTTCTTACAACACCATGCAATATGCTACCTTTGAAAGGTTTTGCCTTTTGTCCACTCAGATTTACGATAGATTCTATGACATGCAATGTCATTGTGATTAGTTTGTTAGTACATATTTTCTGTGTATTAATGCTGACAGATAAAAAAGAAGAAAAAAGCTTGCCTTGGAAGAAACACTCTGTATTTTTTATTTTCTCTCAAGCTGATTTTTATGGACATGTGTGTGTGTAACTGCTGAACTAAGGTGTTTTTAGACCAAACATAGCATGTCTTTTATTGTGAAATTGGTTGTTTCATTAATTGACTTGAGCAAGTTCACATTTTTCAATCAATAAATATCAATCAAGCATTTAATCAATCAACCAATCAATATTAATCACGCAGTTACTGTATTTTGGGGTATTTATCAACCATGAACTGTGTGCTTATTTGTGTGACATACATTGTATGATGTAAACGATTTGGAAAGGAACGTACAAAAATATGTTTTTTAGCTATATGCCTGAAAAATGTCAGATAACACAACATACAGTGGGTCAAATATATTCAGTAACCATTGCATGTGATGATGAAGTTAGGAGATGATGTAACAAGCAGCCAAAGGAATAGAGGAGCTACTAACAAATTCTTTATCTAACGCATGATTAGATATAATCTTCCTACTATGTAATGTTTCGATTTCTGTGAACTTCTTCTGTGGCACATCTACCTCACTGATGTGTTCTGTGATTTTTCCCCCTTTTTTTTTTCCTCTAGTCAAAACGTCTGTTAATTCACTTCAATTCTTGCATATACGTGACTAACAATAATGTACGAAGCTTCCAGTTGCATTATACATATTATATGTGCGGTGTTGTCTCTGTCGAAGCTAATATAAACTGTTTCACCTGTTTCTGTGTGTACAGTTGTCTGTTAAATCTAACCAGTCTCTGTCAATGCACTCTGCTCTTGTAGCGTGCGTCTCTGAAAACTGAATCTGAGGTCTGTGTTTGTGTTGTGTATGTGCTTGAAATGCTACACCCGTCATGCTCCCCTCACTTTAATAACCAAGTTTTAGTGAACATAGTCCCAGAAAACTTATTAACTATCCGGTAGTTGGGTAGCGAGTGCAAAGCCACAACTTTTCTTATTACCCCTCCCCCCACTGTCAACTCTTAGTGAAGTACTTTTATACGTCTTAAAGTATGAAATTGCAGAAAGACCCTAACTATTTTACTTGAACATCATTAGAAAACTGCATATGTGCAAAAAATGGAAAAAGAAGGAGAAAAGATACACCTTGTCATGCTGGCTCATAGCTCAAGTTTTGTGACTTTGTTCAGTTTTAGCTGGTTAGGCCTATAGGGCCTACCTGTCCGTAATAAATTTGGGATAGTGTGTGCCTACATATTAAAGCTTTTAAACAATCATTCCACCTTTCCTCCCCCCCCCCCAAAAAAAATCATAAAGAAAAACACATTGCTAGTCTTCACTGATTTTATTGCTGTATGGTTTGTCCTTTAGAAAAGAAAAGAACCTTGTTCTTTTTATATGTGTCAGCAAATCTGTCTTCAACCAGGCATTTTTTCTTTTTTGCTGCTAAAAATATTTGTTACCTTAAAGTGTATTTCTTTAGCAGTCCAGCAAGCACTTGCCGAATTTTTGTGTGTCTGTCTGTTGGTCTGCTGCACCACGTACAGAAGATTTGTGATTTTTTTTAATAGTGTGTTAGTATGTGTGTGTTTACATGTGTGTTTTGTGTTTGTGTGTGTGTGTGTGTGTGTGTGTGTGTGTGTGTGTGTGTTTGTTAGTGTACATTTGTTTCAATGAATGTACGTTGTATGGATTTTGTGTGTACAGCATTTGTTTGTCTGGAGTATTATGTAGGCCTATGGTGGTATGTATGTATGTATGTATGTATGTATGTACAAACACTGTACATGTATGTACTGTGCATGCATGCCAATTGTGGGTACATCTGAATTGTGTGTGGTGGTTTGGTGTGACTGCATATATACCACATACCAGCCAAGCGAAACTTTTTGAAACTCTAGCATTGGTCAGAGACGCCAAACAATATCCTCCCTCGCTTTATGCCCCAACTCTCTGGAGGTAAGTTCACTCCCTGTCTCTCTAACCTATCTTTCTTTTATTTTCTCGCTTTTCACCTCTTTTCAGCGTGTTTTTGTGTCCCAATCATGCACTCACAGTTTGTAGCTGGCCCGAAAATTGTGCGTTCCCCCCTCCCAATGCCTGCCAGCAAAACTAACACACAGTATTGAGGAATGCCGCCACAGCATGTTCTATTTCAGAGAAAGTTCCCTCACCGCAGCTGAAATTACCCATCAGGGCATGAAATATTCATTGCATTAGAAGAATGAGATCAAAAATAAAAAGTATTGATATAATATTTGGAATCATAGTACTTCGCAACCTACATTATACTCCACAAGCCTATTTAGACATAAATTGTAGATTTGGCATTTCCATAGAAGCAGACAGCATTTTGTACATGCTATTAAATCCAGTAGTGCCCAGTAGTATACAGTAGACGTGATCTGTCACTATAACAAGAAAATAACACATATATATATTTCTCCTTACTTCAAGGCTTCCAATGATATGTGATTTGTGTCACTTTATCTATTAAAATCCTTTCTCAGACACATATAAAGTAAGAAAGCAGGTCACCACTTATCCTGTTCCATTTTTAAACCTGGTAGCCTAAGTATTAAGTCTATGGGAATTTGAGAATTCAGTATGGAACAGGTTGATTGTGCAAAGAGTTAACCCCCCCCCCCCCCCAAAAAAAAAAAAAAAAAAAAAAATCTGGCTTGGAAGTTTAGATGCAGTCAAGTAATAGTGCCGAAGATTAGACATTTATAAACAATGACTGCAATTCTCAAAGGTAGTTTAAATCTACCCCATGGATTGTGCCAATTTCTTTTGTATTAATGAGCATGACAAAACTGCAACTGCCACCAAATAGTGAATGTGCGCTGATGGTGATACACGCATGTGCGAGGTATGCCTATTTCACGCTTGTTTAATAGTCCATGAACTAAATTTAAACCATGGATTTAATTTTAAACTGCCTTTGGGGATTTGGGCCAATGGGCTCGCTCAAAATGCTGTAGTAGTATGCATCTTAAGAAATTGTATACTCTGCTTTCTTTCTTTTTTTCAAAAATATTCCTAGACTTTGAAAATTCAGACTGGAGGTGTGTAGTTTTAGATATCAAGCTTTTAATTTGAGAGCAACTCTTAACCTTTTTGTTTGTCAGCCAAACTAGATTTATCAGCTTTTATTGTCTGTGACTTTATTGTGAGAACTTAAGTAACAGGATACAAGGAGCTTGAAATGTTAATACACTTTTATGTCTACTCTAAATCAATTTATGGCATATTTATAGACGAACAACTAACAGCAACTCTTTTTAAATGAAAATACATCTAGATCCAATTTTTATTTCATTTAGTATTTCAAGTGAAGAGAAAAATGTCTGCTTTGATTTTGTGTTTGCGTTCAAGCTTTATGAAAACTTATGTGAGGGTGATTAATTGCAGTCATAATTCTGTTTGTTTGTTTGATTGTTGTTGTTTTTTTTTTTCTTCTTTCTCTGAAAGTCCTACTTAGAGAGTCATATTTGTTTACTGTATTGCATTCATAAGTACAAGTAAATCCCAGTTTAGTCACCAAGACAATATAAAGTTCTGGTATATAGAGGTGGGACATTTTTTTTTTTTTTTTTTGGGGGGGGGGGGGGGAGAAATTCCAAGAATACTGTGTTTTCAAAATTTGCATCATTCTGTCCAATGTCTTTCACCCCATCTGAGATTAAATCATTTCAAATTACAAGTCACTACATAAATCTTGCATTGATGTGCCTGAAGTATTCTGTGGTAAATTTGTGGTAAAAATTGGGAAGCTGTTGTTTCAGGCAGTCATGATTTTAAGGACAGTCGAGCGGTTGATCATTTACACATGATCGAGTTATGAAAATGTTGCCTAATTGTTTTGGTGTTGATTTTTTTTTTTTGGGGGGGGGGTTGTGTGGTTCAAAAACTGATAAACTTTGTATTTTTTTGGGGGGGGGGATGGTGGATGAGCGTTATTAAAAGAAGAAATACATGTATCACATTCATGTTTTTTTTTTTCAGTGTATGATAATTCCACGACTACTATATCAATCACATTTATGCACATAATGTGTATACCACAGAATATGTATTGTTATTGTTACACCATATAGGAAACTTTTAATCTGAGTGCACCAACATGCCATTTTATTTATTTTTTATTTTTTATTTTTTGGTCATTTGTGGTGGTTAAGACGATTCTAACACGTGTTATTGTTGTCAATCGTTGCACACTAACAACCTCACACACCAACACTAGGTAGCATAGCCTATTTTAACCAATATTTATACATGTGCCGTGTGGAAATCTACACATTTCCTCATCATTTTGGTATTCAAATCCATCTCAAACCAATTTTAGAAAGAAATCTCATGAAATATGTTCTTTTTTGTTCTGTTTTCATCACAGAAATGATGCATGGCCAATCCACAGGTAAGCATGCTGATCTTGTTACCTCAATTATAAAGTCTACAGTTTTTTTCTTCTTCTTCTAGCTTTATCTGTTCTGAAAAAAAAAGAAGGAAAAACAGGAATCACATTCAGTTTTAGAATAGTTTCCTTCAGCTAGTACAGGCATTTGCTCTCAATTTTAACATTCTTGACAGCATTTCTTCTTGTTTCATGTAGCCACATTAATCTGCTTTTAAAAAAAATCTGTATTTTCAATGGTTCCCACTCAACCGAACTGTATGTATATAATGTGTATGTCACAATAGAGAGAGACAGTAGTGACCTCATGTTTTTAGAGGTGGGGTCCTACAATTGTAATGAAATCTATGCTCAGAAAACCAACCATTTTTTTTTTTCACCTGCCACCCCATCCTATACCAATACGCCAACCTCTACCATCATCCCAACCTCTTCCACCACCCTAACCTCTACCACCACCCCCACCTCTACCACTATCCAAACCTCTACCACCACCCCCACCTCTATCACCATCCAAACCTCTACCACCATCCCCACCTCTACCACCACTGAAAACCTCCACCACCACCCCTACATCTCCCACCACCCCATCCTCTACCAATACCCCTACCTCTACCATCATCCCAACCTCTTCCACCACCCTAACCTCTACCACCACCCCCACCTCTACCACTAACCAAACCTCTACCACCACCCCCACCTCTATCACCATCCAAACCTCTACCACCATCCCCACCTCTACCACCACTGAAAACCTCCACCACCACCCCTACATCTCCCACCACCCCATCCTCTACCAATACCCCTACCTCTACCATCATCCCAACCTCTTCCACCACCCCCTCTATTACCACCCCAACTTCTACCACCACCCCCACCTCTACCACCACCTCCACCTCTACCTCCCTATCTCTGTTACCGCCTAACCTCAACCACAACCCCAACCTCAACCACCACCCAAACCTCTCTCTCCTCCAGCCGAAGTGATCAAGCCCCACAACCTGATGTCCCTGGCGGAGCCCAAGCAGGAGGAGACCAAGCGGCACTCCAGGCTGGGCTCCATCCTCCGCTCCTCCTTCCGCAACTCCTTCCGTCTCTGGGGCTCGGCGGAGAACTTGGAGGACAAGGACCACAAGAGGGATCGCACCCCTCCCGTGACTCCGCCCCCATCCCCCAAGACCCGGCCAAAGAGCGCCCACAATCTGAGCTACACCCAGTCACTGGTATGTTGTGAAATCTGTGTTGGGAACTGTGCTCAGTAATATGTTCCAGTTAAATTTTCTTTTTCTCTCCTTGAATTCAGCCTGTATCGAAGCAATCCTTTTCCTTCCTTTTCTCTCTCTCTCTCTCTCTCTCTTCTCTCTCTCTCTCTCTCTCTCTCATGCTTATGGATGACTAATGTTGGCAGGAATCTTTGTCACAACAGTTATCTCTCTCCCTCTCTCTGAAGAATGAAAAACTGATGTAGGCTGGTATTTTAGCTAAAAAGGTTTGTAGCATAAAAGTACTATGCAATTGTTTATCAAGGAAAATATTTACTTCACTGGCATTAACCGCATAACCCATTTCTGTTAGATTTCCATAACTCTGTGGAAATCAGCTTGCAGTCTGTGTAACTCACTGTTCAACAGTGACTACAATGTGATATCTCTGCTTCATTGGCTTGATTGATTGATTGATAACTTGCTTGATTGATTGATTGGTTGGTTGGTTGATTGATTGATTGATTGATTGATAACTTGATTGATTGATTGATTGATTGATTGATTGATTGATAACTTGATTGATTGATTGTTGATTGGTTGATTGATTGATTGATTGGTTGATTGATTGATTGATTGATTGATTGATTGATTGATTGATTGATTGATTGATTGATTGATTGATTGATCGATGATCGATCGATCGATCGATTGATTGATTCACATGGCATCATATATTTTTCTTTCTCTCTTGTCCCTACCCCTGTAGCTTATGCCACCCCCATCTGGATACACTGTCCCAAACAGGTCACGGAAATTACGGAGTACGTCAGATAAGAACAGGTGTGTGAATTTCTTACTATTTTTTGTCATTGTACCATTTTGCCGATAGTTGGGGCAGCCGTACTAAAGGTGATACTGTCAATACTTTGGGATATATATTTTGATATCACTTTATCATGCCCTTTTCCCTGTTTGGGATAGCGTCATTGTGTATTCTGATGATTTCTGTTGATTGGCTGTCCATGAAATCTTTGTACAAATTTTACATGATGTTCACAGGTAATGAAAAAGAAAAAGAAAACCAAGTGATAGTGTCTGATCCAAATTATTCAATCTTATATCATCAATTTCATATCTGAGATGGATCCATTTTAAATTTGCTTTGATCATTGTTGTTCCTTTCTTGGATGACTTCAGATGGATTAAAAGGGTTCATACATTTATACATACAAAAGATATGTGATATTTATATACATACGATGTACATACATACATACATACCCGTGTACATATATATTAAAGATATTTGATATTCATATATATATTTTTTTTAGATTGATAAGCTGTAAGGGAAAGAATTGTTAATTAATCTAAAAAAGGGATCCTACTTTACACCTACCATCATGTAACTGTTTTGTGATTGACATAAACCTATTTTAGAAATATATTTTTATCTGGCTAGATTTTAACAAACTTTTGAATGATCACCATGTTCATTCATTAGACACATGTCAAAACCCCACAGCCACAAACTTTGATAGTTATATCAGGGCTCGACACTAACGGTGGCCCGGGGCCACCAAAAATGAAAGTCGGGCCACCAAATTTCAGAAAAGGGCAAATTTGGTGGCCCACCTCGGGCCACCAAAATTTTTTGTGTGTCAATAAGTGTGTCAATAAATTTGTAACTTTTTGCGCCGCAAATGCATAAATGCATGCAGTGAGTGTGCGACTTATTTTTTAAAAATGACTTTTATCAATGTTTTTTTTTTTTCCGGCCACCAAATTTTTCTCTCGGGCCACCAAAAATTTGAAATTGATGATTTTGGTGGCCCCATCGGGCCACCGAAAAATAAAGTTAGTGTCGAGCCCTGGTTATATGATAGACATGGGTATTCAAGTAAAGCACCGCATGAACAATAATCGATATGCAGGGATACCGACCTTATAATTGGCATTGTAGTATTCTGACGGTTGGAAAAAAAAAAAAATTAAGAAAAACAGTATTTGTACCTTTCCTGCAACCCATGTGTAATAATGCAATATTGGAAAAACAGTATATTTCATGAAACCTGCAGTATCTTAGACAAAAAAACAAGTTAGAAATACTACAAAAAGGTAACAGTTGGATCTCTGGATATCAAATAATGTTAATGTTTCAGGGACTCGGATGGAAGTTGGAATAACGGTATATATATATTACATTGATAATTCATTGCCCCCCCCCCCCCCCCCCCCCCTTCCCCATCTTATCTGGTTGTTGTGTTTGGGTTTTTTATCTTGATGGGCATGCGTATATGTGTGTGTGGTTTTGTTTTTATTATTTTTGTATTATTACTTCATATATTTTATTACAATATATTTCTTTTTGCCTGCTCGCATAATAGAGAGGACCAAATCCGGAGGTTTGATTCTGACCCTGACATGCTGACGGAGAGCACCACGGCAACCTTTGTTTGATTGAGGATGGAAACAGAGTTGGGCTACCTACAGGAAGGAAGAGACCAATTCCATCAGTGGAGCTCTTGTTTTTAACAAGAAAAGTGCTTAAAGACCAAATTTTTTAGCAATGTTACAAACAAAAGATCAAGCCAGTGTCATTTGGCAACTCTTGTATTTGACAACAGAATTGCTGGTTTAACAGTCATATTAATATCAAATAATGAACCAGTTTCTCTTATTGAAATACAAGTCACTGTACTAGTCTCATGTACTCATGCTTGTTCAAGTACTTTCTGTGTAAATGGTGCTACGTGATATTTGCAATGATGTATCAGTTGTACAGCTCCTCAAGAATTAAAATGCACTGGAATTCTTTTACGTTTTTTTTTTCTAATTTACTGAAAAACTAATTTGTAGGCCCAAATTTCACACTGGGGCTGCATGAAAAGGTGAATTTTGAACAGAAGAAGCAAAGTGAAAATACGAGATCAATGCAAAATCGTAACAGATTCAGAAAAAAAAAATATACCAGTAGATAGAGAAACAGAGATATTATAAGGGCATGTGTCACAGGAAAATTAATTTAGCACCTATTAAGTCTCATATTGGTACATTGTCTCTGACATGTTGCTGATATTCTAACCTCTGTCACATCAATGTGTGACTGCATTTTAGAAAAAAAAAGTAAATGATGTAGTATTTAAGGTTCCTTGCACAGAATGCATCCATATGACTTTATTTCATTGTGATATATCCTCTATACATTGTCCATATGGAAAACAGACTCTCCTGTGTTTGTGTAAGAAAGCACAAGGTCATGTGATGTATAGCTGACAGAAAAATGTGACCCGCTGTACTAAGGAAATATCAAAAGAACAGAAAATGTTGCATTTAGATTTTTTTGGGGTATGTTCACAGTTCAATTACTGTGTAAGATTCAATTTGCTAATAAGCTTGATACCTGAAGAAGGTACTTCATGGTGTGACAAAGTAGTTTTAATAGCATCTATTTCTGATGAAACTCAATTGTGTAAATGTTTGACTTGTCAAAGACCGCCCAAGCAGTACTCAAGGTGATACATTGTACATTGCCACTATGCAGTATTTACACTTTGACAGTTTTCATTCATTTCATCAGAGTGTTTACAAAGTGGTTGGGTGTGTACCGTGCTGTCGACATTCTACATTTGCTCTTACCGTATTGTTCATGCATATTTGCACAACAATCATGAATGCATCACATTGCTCTTCACCTTTAAGAAAACCTGGCGGTCGTCTACACATGGTCTGCAAACTTTTAAAGAAAATTTACCTTGTGTCACAAGGTAACATCCCTGCAGCCAACGGTTTGCAAAGTACTTTTCATCAACATGAATAAAGTGACTGTCGCAAGAGTCTGTTTGCGTATGGTGTTACCAAATTCTTCAGCAGTAACTTTTTTTTCTCATGCATTCCAGGTACAAGTTCATTAGTTATTAAATGCACCAAAGATTTCTTTAAGATGTTTGTATCAAGCAAAGGATGCTTTAATAAGCTTAGAATTTCATGTTCTTGTGGTATAACAGGGCTCCACACTAACTTTTATTTTTGGTGGCCCAAAGGCAAACATCTGACCTTTTTTGGTGGCCTGATCAGGCCACCAAATGATTCATTTCTGAAATTTTTGTGGCCCGACATGCGTTTTTGGTGGCCCTGGGCCACCGGGCCACCGCTAGTGTCGAGCCCTGGGTATAAGATATTTATTACACACGGACACTGAAGTGCAGTAGTTAAAGTAAAGTAATTAAGTCAGTATATGACCAGTGAAGAACACATTCACCAGTCATTCTATCAAGTTGTATGCCAAAAATTGGTACATTTTACCTTGAATGATACAGAATGTATGCTCAGTCTGGCTGGCATTAGAGCAGGCATCCATAAGACGTGTCCTCACTTCTGTGAGAGTTTTACTGCAGTCTAACCAGTGTGCGGAATAGCAGTGATCCAGTGCATTGGGATGCTACAAAAAATTTATATCTCCACAAAAAGTCAACTAAACTCATGACAAACTCTGTCATGTGAGAGGTATCAAATATTCAGAAGCGTTTGTTACATCTTAAAGGCAGAGATCAGGTAGATATTGGACTTTCGATTATCAGTCAGAAATCATCTGTGATGATTGGATAATTAGTTATTGTCTTCAAATTGCAAGAGTTTTACATGGGGTTGCTGTTTTGACATTCATTTATAACAAAGTGCCTGACCAGAAGGAAAACAGGGTGTATCAAGTACTGAGAATATGGCAGCTATGACATGTGTTTTTAGAAATGAGAATGTCATCTGTCTTACAGAAATCTCGTTCACACGGAGCTGGCCTTGTCTAGATTTTTGGCATCAGTAGATGTCTTGTTATACATTGTACTCTCCCCTTGCACCTATATATCTGTGTTCCTCTCTAGCCATTCATTGCATAATTGTTTTCAAGGTACATTGTAGCAGAAATACTGTGTAGATTTTGACATGAATGCATAAATTAGCCCATTAGGTGCTATAGCAACTCTCTCTCTCTCTCTCTCTCTCTCTCTCTCTCTCTCCAGTTCATTCAACAAATACTGGTTATATACAGTATGTCACATATGATACGTGATAGTGGTAAGAATCTTTATTTAATGTTGGACTACTGAACAGATACTCAATGTTTTGCTGCCAAATGAATCTGGTACTGGAATATGCATGAATGCATCCTTGCACTAGTTTTAGAGTGCTTGGAAAATGGCAAGGGTCGTTTTGTGTAGAACTAAGATTTTGACACTGAAATGTGTTGATTGTAGACTGACCGACTTAAAGTGTGTCAAAATGGTATGAAGTCTGTCCATTTTTTGATACCATGTGTAACTGCACTGTTTTTTATGAAAAAAAAAGAAGAATCACACATCTTTAATCAATGCATTTTAATGTTGAGTAATTTTCATTTTAATCTTTCTTTTACCTCTCATGTACCGTGTAAAAGTTCCAAGGGTTTGTCTTTGTTCAAAATACAGCTGTAGTTGATTGTAACATTTATCATTTACATGAGTACAGGGTTCCTGACTTTGGTGCTGAAATGGTATTGATTTATACTTTGATAACAATGAATGTATTTTTTTTTTAAGCAAAGTAAACACACTTACAGATTGTCTTGTACTTTTAGGGGCAGAGTAGGTAAGCACAAGTGTGTTGACTTTCCCATCTTTTTATTTTGTGGACTTCCTCAACTTGCAGAGTTGTACTTGATGTAAAGTATGGTACCTATGTAAGATGTAAAAGTATATGTATTTCATATATTATATCATATAGCACAGCATACTGTTACATTTATAGTTTTAATATAAAGTATGTACTGCCTGATGTAGAGCAAGTCCTTGTATTATATTGCAATAGAAGAGTGACAAAACGTAAGTGAAATTCTTGTGTATGAGATACAGTTCGACCTCGATTATCCGGCCTCCTTTTATCCGGAAATCTCTATTATCTGGACGCGTTCACGCAGTGAAGGACTTTTTTTTAAATCCACAAATTGAGAAAAACAATGACTTTAAACTCAATTAAAATTTCTACAAAATTCACACGATTTACCTACAAGATATACTTTATTTTTGTGAAGAAGGGACTACAATTTTGCGCAAGCTAGCATAGATTACACCACCGTTGCTGGGTACGCTACCTGCCTAGCTGCCAGTGCACTGGGACGGCAGCTTGGACGGCAGCTACATACATTAACATTGTGTCTCCCATATCCGGCCAATTCGCTTATCCGGATGAGCGCTGGTCCCGACATGGCCGGATAATCGAGGTCGAACTGTAATAGAATGTTGTTTTATCAAAGTTATATAATATATACAATATATACTTGTACTGTTAAACAACAGCCTACGATACTTGAATGGGAGTTGGCATATTGCACTAAGAGAAAAAACAGGAAATTTTCAGTCAACAAGGCAAATAAGCAAAAAAAAAAGAAGAAGGATATTCTTCACATGAAATATGTTTATAAATATATGTACAAATATTTATTTTGTTCATATCAACAATAGCATAAATAACTATACAACTGTATAATTTGTTTTGTTTTTATTCATTATTACAGCATCACATACTTAATAGTCCACGTATTTAATGTTGCATTGATATTTTAATTGTTGTAGGTTGAATTGTTGAAGTATCGTTAATTACTAAGAAAGAAAACAGACAGAGACATTCTGTGTATGAAACAGGTAGGGAAAGTACAATTCATTAAAAAAAAACTGATGTCCAGATCGTAGATTGTTGTCAGTACACAGGTACGCGTACATGATGTATATCTGCACATTACACCTCTGGTGCACTGTACGACACATTGGTGCAAATTGATTGGTCACAATGTCACAACTATTCCAGCTTTCCATTTTTCTTTTCCACATTCTTGAAGGTGAAGAAGGATTACTGAACACATTCCAAATCACTTGAGACCAAAGTACATGTACTACTGCTAGTGGCAGCCAAGTGAATGGCTTGCGATTCAGGCACGATTAGAATATTGAGGAGCTTAGAGCCGTTAATGTGTAGATGTTTATCAAGGCTTTTCGGAGTTTTTCAAACAATTCAGCAAAGAAAAGAGTTAATTTCTTTTCACAATCTTGTTAAAAAAATGTAAACGTTTGTTATCTCTGAAAGAGAATTGTTTATTGAGCTGAAGGTTCGTTCACACTTTTTGATGCTTCAGGCTATGTTTAGACTAACAGCATATATCATAGAAAGGGCTTGCATTAGATAACTACACCGTATTACGTCAGCAAGAAAGACCTAGATAGTTTGAAAAAGATTGACTGTTTTTCACTGCTTTTCCCCAAAAATGTACTTTCAAGTACATTGTATACTTGGGCCCCATTGCTAGAAACTAGACTTGCATAATACAACTTCACTTTGATATTTGCTTACGAAATCAAACGCAAGCCCTTTCAGCAATGCAGTTCGTTCAAATGCAAACTTGTGTGCGATTTGGGGGACTTATGTGTGATTTTTTTTTTTTTTAATTTAAAAGTTGTGTTTACATGCAAAGTTTCTAGCAAGAGGGCCTCGGAATTAACCAACACCTTTCAGATGATTCATTCACACTATGAAAATTCAAAGGATTACTGTATACATTGAGGGCTACCGTCCTGCCATTTAAATGTCTTTCTGTCTGGGTATGAAACAGAAGCATGACATAGTTTTAAAAATATGGCTTAGTCTGATTCTCATGTGAACAATTGTTGCATCGCATTTAGAAGTACTTAAAAGTAAATAGATACAATGTACATTGCTCTGTAGTACACAAGCCAGTAACTGCATTGATACACTGTACACGTATGTATATGAAGCGATACTTTATATTGATAAGAAGTAGTAAAAATGCTGAATAAAAAGGTATATCTCTTTACCCTTTCTAAATTGCTCTGTTTTAAAGTTGTCTGATTTTGATGGTTTCTCTAATGTACAGTAAACATGCATGGGACCTGACACATCTGTTCACTTGTGTGAATGTCATCAAAATGAACAAAAATAAAAGTTTCTGACATTACTTCACATCCAGTGAATGACACTGCACAAATATTACATAAAAGACTAGAGAAACAAAGTACAATTCCATGTCATGATCCAATTAGTTTTAAAGGGGAATGAAACCCAAATATACCTGTCCTGTTGATTGAGTGAATGCAGCAATATGAGTAGAACTCGTCAGTGATGGTTTGAGAAAAATCAGACAATCCGTTCAAAAGTTATGAATTTTAAAAATTTCAGTGCCATCATTGCTGGATGAGAAGACTACAACATTTTGTGACGTTAAGTATGCAAAATGATGTAAAGAAAATGTAGAGACAATTCCACAGAATAACTGATATATATTTAAAGGGTAATGTAATTCCCCCTCCTTTCTGAAAGCGGTTAGTCAAGTGCTCTTTTAATATGCTAGAAAAGTGAAAATGTATTGAATTTTCTTTGTTTTCTATGTTTACATCGTTTTCCATACTTGACGTCACAAAATGTTGTAGTCTTCTCATCCAGCGATGGCGGCACCAAAACTCCAAAAATTCATAGCTTTTCAACGAATTGTCCGATTCTCCTCAAATAGTCACTGATGTATTCTACTAATACTGCTGCAATCACTCAATCTACATGCATATTTAGGTTTTATTCCCCTTTAAATCGGACCTAAAATACAAATGTTGTAATTTTTTTCATTTTTGCATGTTTCACAAAACAAATACAATGTACTGTACAAGTAAAAATTTTCATGCAGATACAGTAAGTGTACGTTTTTGCACTTGGCCCAATGCGATGAATTTTGCATGTGTTTAATTTTGCGGACAGTCATTGACAATTGAGTGAGGACTTTAAACAGCTCACCACTGCCATTGGAAGTTAAGGGCTTCAGTAGCACCCACACTATGCTAAAAGGTTACTGGTTATGAATGCACTAGAGGACTGGTAAAAAAAAAAAGTAAAAGTGGAAAAACATACCAGGCTAGCACTTACACCCCTACACTGCACCTTCCTTAAAATCAGATATAGAATAATATTACATACATACTTCTGGTAACAAACAAAAATGCTTTCATTTTCATGTGAGTCTCATGTTGCCCGAAATGAGCGAAAAAATTCTCAACTCTGCAAAAATTTCCACTTTTACAGTATTGTTTGATACCAAGTATGCAAAGTAGATTGAGTAACGTGTCCCAGGGACGTCAAGACAAATCTTAATTACATTTTCTTTCCATATCTTATGACACAAAATTCAAAAGGAAAACTTGTATCCTTCACAAACGTTTTTCATGGGGCAATAAACATACACGTAGTTGTTACTTTTAGGGCATATAGTTGCAGGTGCTAAAATTATTGACCCAAATTATAATTTTTATATTTTTTGTACACCAACTGCTGGGACAGTTGTCAGTTGATGGCAACATTAAGTGGCTAATTTATGTGGTTATATTTCATGATTTACATACTCTCTTAGGGAAGTCAAGTTTTATATTTCACCCCCAAAAAAGGCAAACATCCATATAATATATCACAATCTATACGTGGTTGCAATCATACAGGACTTTTCGATCATGTGGACAGTGACGCCATTCTCATACTAGAACGGTTCCAAATGGCTGCCGCTCACTTGTTACGTCCGCGGTGTTATCACTCATTTCGATTTTCAGCGCACGCCATTCAAGACGTACTGTTATGACATCATAGGATGTGAGGAAGTGAAATCCTTAGAATACGCATTCTCGATTCTGGCATTGGACGTGCTGGAGAACATGGAGCATGCACAGTTCCTTTAAATTACGTCATTATCTCACCGTCCACGTCAAGGATGTGAAATCAACAAGTCCTTGATAACACTTCGGTGAAAACAGGTGACTTTTACACAACTGCACAACTCTCATTTTGTGTCCGACTTTGGTGAAGCTTACACCCTTCCATTAGTCTGTCTCTACCTTTTTTTTTTAAAGTCAACTGGAACGTGGCATTGAATTGCATTTCATACACTAAAAATGATAACAATCAAAAGTTACTGCTTAGGTGGGGATTTCCCTTGTTGCACCTCCCGCAGCCTAGCTCTCAGCCTCTTCAAGAGTTTCACCAGGTTAAAGGGCAAAGGTCGTGAGGGGTCACCGTCATCCCAAGTGGGTCGGTAGATGGGGAGTCTGTCTGGTTCCATGCTGAGAAGGACATCACCGCTGAACCTGTTACAATGAAATATCCCATCATTATGATCATTTTTTTTTCAATTTTTTTATTATTATGCTGGCTATTCAATTTTCCTACACACTCTTTGATTGAATCAGAATCTATTCTAGTAATCTAAACAGAAATTAATTGAATCAGATATACTCTTACACTGTATTTATCAATTGCCTTTCCAGTGGTCTATACAAAAATATATGAATTTTATGAGTCCAAAGATTTTGGGAATGTGTCACCTCAACAGCATGGGCCGTGCAGCGGTGTGTTCGTACCTTGTGTTACGAGTCCCTCTCCCGGTTCAATGTAACATGAAGTATGGGATGCCACATGTGCAAGCATGCCCATAACACTTGCCATTGAGCAAAATGAATGAATACATCAGTGCTTCGGTAAGAGAGATTACCAGCTTTAAGTCTCCTCAAGAACCACTGTTCAGATTATTTAAAATCCCCAGTCCACCCTGGTGTTGAGCAGGGTAAATTTAGTTTGAATCTTCATGAGTGTTTGTTTCATTGATGTTTCAGTAGGTCTTTAATAACAGGAGAAAGATAACTTCAGAGCTAAGAAATTTGAGGGGTGGACCCACTTGATTCTGGTCTGAAAGGGAGGTCAGGGTGAAAATTAAAAAAAAAAAAAAAAACCCACCTTCCACCTTGTACTTGGCTGTAGAGGATAAACCCATCAAATCTCAAACCACATATACTGTATGTGGCTTGGCGCTGTAAGCTTCCATTTCAATTATTTTATACTATTCATTTTAATAAGCATTTCGTACTAGGTGCTGGAGAATGGGAACGTGTGAAATTCATTTTGATAAATGTCATTATCACGTTACAGCCCACTGTGAGAAGGAGCACATTCAAAGCTTCAAAAGGCCTCATTGTGAACAATGGATTGTATGCTACACACCGAAAGAAACTGATACGGACATGAAGTTCAATATCTTCAATGTACATTTGTACCTGTTGGTCCACTCACATCGTAGCCTCTCCCTGGTCTCCAGATAGGGCAGGACCGTTGTGAGCAGGGTTATGACCTGGTCTGGGGCGGAGTCTCCCTCAAACGCAGCATCCACGGCGAGTTTGGTCTGTGCACAGAAACACACGAAACTCAAATCCAGTCTGGGCCCTGCTTCACTGGGCATTTTAATGTGGTTCCAATATTAATACATTTAATTGATTGTAGCTACCATGCCAACAGTTATGCAAAAAAAAAACACACAAACAAACAAACAATTACCTGTAACAGCATTCACTGTTCTTTGAGTTTTAGCTACAGTAGCTACACCATATACATCTTAAAAGAACTTCAAGTCTCTATACCTGTGGTTCAAGGTTGTTCTACAGCTGTTATCACCATGTCAATGGGTATCAAAGTAGAGAAGCTACATGGTAGGTACCTTGTATAAGTTACCCATAGGTTAGGTGCACAGAAAGTTGGAGAGTTCATTACATCTAGAAACACTCATTGGTTGTACATGGAAAATATCACAGAAAGGCAATATCCTTTCATGTTTTGTTCACAATAAAATCACTTGTACAAGGCCACCATGGCTTAATCCCTACAACTCTTGTATGATTTGGTGCAGATGATGTAATTTTCCTTTTAAAAATTCGATTAAAACAAGTTAGAGTAATCATGACCTGTGTGCAACAAGCCGATGTGAAAGTTACGAGGCAATGACATCTTCACCTCATCTCAATATTTGCATGCGTGATCGAGACATGATATGTCAACACCTGTAATAACAAATGGAACTTTGAGATTCCAGAACTCATATTTTGGGCACTCCAATTAAATGACACTTCACTGCCTTTTGTCTTTGTTTCTGGCTTTGTTTGGTTTTGTTGTTGTTGGGTTGTTTTTTGTTTTTTTTTTTTTGGGGGGGGGGGTGATACACAGCACACAGTAATGGTAGCATGAACACTATGTGGATTTTCTCAATAGACAAATGCAGATGAGTTGATAAGATTGATGTCATTGGTGATGAGGTGAATTACCATATGCTCCATCTTCTCCCAGGCTAGCTCCAGCTCCTCCATTGGTTTGATCCAGTACGTCCTCTCGGCTGCGTGCCTCGCGCCCTGCATCCAGAACTGCCTCAGCCACTCAAACTCCACCTGTGCACGATGAAGAGCGTGATGCCTGATGAGAAAATCATTGCTACTTTACAGACTAAACTTCCTGTGCTAGTGTGTTAGGCATAAAGTTCCAGCACTGACTGCAATTTCTTTTCTGTTTACTTAAAATTTAGGCAATACTGAGAAGAGCTGGAGGGTTTCTGCTATTAAGACATGAAGATTTAAATCTGCCTGGTCCCAAGATATGTTTCCCTCTCCTATTCTCTACCTTTACCACATATATGATACACCCTTCAAAAGTTTGAATTTGTTTTTCTGCAAAGATATCTCTTACCATTTTATTTTCTTTATACACTGACTTTACCTCATACACTGTAAAAGAAATTTCTAAATGGCATCCTTTTCTGACAAGTATATAAAAGAAGAAAATGCAAGAGCATCACTGAAGAAATTAGGGTGAAAAGAATAATACAATTGTTACAAAGCATATCTAGATGCAAAGATACCAACAGAATCACACTGTACAAAGATAGTATGTTCCTCCAACAATTCAAGCACATCCAACACCCAAACTTGATTGTCTTAAGTGTGTGTCTAATGTACTTCATATACATTTCCATTCCACAAAATTGAGACAAAAACCACATGTCTTTAGTTCACACATTATGTTTTGCTGTATTCTACCTCAACAAAATTTTATATCATATGCCTAATGTGACAGACACAAATCAAAAGCAAGATTACACCACCACAAAAAAGAAGGAGAGTAATAACGAAAGTTTGGGAGAAAAAAAGATGAAAATTTCAATGTTCTTGGAGAGGCAGAAGACTTTTACCTCATTGTGGACCTCCTCTGCCAGGGATATCGCTTCAGAATCCAAACTCCGCAGTGAAAGTGGTCTGTTGGTACCGTCATCTTTATCAACCAGGTTCTGGAGAGCCGAGGCACACCTTCCTCGAATATATTCCAAAGTGCTCTTGGTACTCTTGAATGGAAACGTTGGACAATGTCAAACCATAGCTTCAATTACCAAGTTCCCCCCCCCCACCCCACTTCCCCTAAAGTTTATGTGTCCCTTTTGCAACCACGAAAATTTTATTCTTTTCATAAGCTGGTATATTGTAGAGGTAGGTATTTCAGACTTACCTTAGAATAGTGCCACTAGAAAATTCTTTATGATGGAAGGGGAAGAAATATAAATAGTGAATTTATTCCGACAAAAACAAAAATCCAGTCATTATTCTTGATACAGAAGGGAAGCACATCCTTGAGTGACAAAGGGGGTTGGTTTTTCACTTCTTTTTTTTTTCTTTTTTTAACTCTTGGTGTATCACCCTAAAATTTATACACGAAGTTGGGAGACGCTAATTTTCAACCATGAAGATTTTGTGGTGTTTGCGAAAGGGATATTATTATGACCTGTAAGAGTGCATTGTTGGTACAATATACACGGCAAGCATGGCTGTTGTGCCAAAACAAACAGCGACCTGTGTCAGGCATAAGCAGCCGATGGTCACTCGACATGGATCATAATCATATGAACATATTTCAAAAGCATTCCTGTTGTCCAAAGTTTGGGAGGTGAGAATATGATTATTCTGCAAACTGATCTCTTCATGTAAAAGTTTGAACTGTTCCATGACTTCAAGCATGCCGACTTTGAGTTGTCTGCCTTTCCAATTAAGATGAGGTTTACCTCTGTGAATTTTCATATTGATCCTGAGACAGACACAAAGCCCTGATGTACATGGTTTTTAAAAGTTTTCTGTATCCTTTTATTCTCAAATGTTTGACATAGAGGCATCCTTTCAACCTCACTTTATATCTGTTGAATATTTGCAGGCACGATACATGGTTTTGAAACATTTTGCAACACTGAATTTAAGCGAAAATATGGTCTAGGACTTCATCCCACAGTGTTTCAGACTTTCTTTCCCCTTACATGATTTGTGAAAGAGACAAAACAAATCCTTTTAATCATCTATAAAACCATTGCTCTCGATGTTAGATTCTGTTGGTTTGGATAGTGCTTACATCAACCACTCTATGCGTGGAGGCGAACCTGGGAAGATCCCCTGCGATGACGCAGTGCTGATGCGTGTCATTGAGGTCTGCCAGCATGAAGTAGGCGTCGCCAGACTCTAGGCGGGCGGCCAGACCCTTCGTCTCTGCATCCCAAGGTTTCCTTATTCCAACCATCCAGTCTCTTCCTGGTTCTAGGATAATAACAAATGCGCCGCATATATATAAGCTGCACCAACAGTAATACCAAGCGTCAATTGTAATAATAACATAAATCATCATCATCGTAGTCATAATACCTGTCATCAGTTATCATGATAGCAATATCAATATAATCATTCTTATTATCGTATACTGTAAAACGAGGGATGTTCGCATGCATTTTAATTTCACAAATTTCGCGAGAGCCAAGATTTGCAATAATTAAAACGTACGCAAAAGTTCTTGCATACACTATATGCATTGAATGCCAGTGGCAATTCAGGAAAATTTCATGCCGCGAAAAAGGCTGTCAACTCCAATTCTTGAAAATGTCACGCTGTGAATATATCACGTTTTACAGTATTGTATCTCATTTCAATTATTGATATCATTCATAATGCATAAGTTTTCAATGAAAGCCTCTTTGGCATCACCACTGCTCTCTACGAAAGCCAGGGCTGCCAAAATCATCATCATTCTGTACCCATTATACAGCTGTGGCAAGAGGGACAAGATTATGGGCAACACATCTCGTCAGATGATGAGCGCAGAGACAAGATTCAAACCTAGAAATTTGTTCTTGATGCTCCAGTGGCGCTAACAAATGGGCAAAAGACTGAGCAAACATGGACTTTCCAAACACTCCGTAAACAAAATCACAGGTCTATTGTAATGAAAACATTTAACAAAGTAAGCTTGTCTTCATGAAAATGCAAGTGGGCTTGCAAAATTGACCTCTTCCATTTATGCACTGCATGATTTGATCTGTCACAGCTCACTGCAGCTATTACACTAGATTCAAGATTCAATCAGTTTATATCAGCCGACTGCGGCATTAAAACTACCAACCTGGTGACTCATTCGCTGGCTCACACGTGTAGCTGTAAACGGCCACCGTGGACCCCCGGAGGAGGTTGCCGTCCATGTGCCACGACACCGCCAGGGGCCCCATGCCATAGTGCGACTCCGGCCTCAGGTCCAGCCCGGGGTCCATCGGGTCCATGAAGTTGATGAGAGCCACGTTGAAGTCAATCCCTTCCTCCACGGAGTGGGCCCTGGCCCCTGGCCTCCGGACCTTCTTTGGGCGTTGACCCCATCTCTCCTCCTCCCTGCCCTCCTCCCCATCCTCAGGGTCCTGCTTCCGCTTGCTATAGCGTACAGAACTGTCAAGTGCATCACTCGTAATCTCTTTATCAACTGGAATCGTCTCCGCAAAGCTCCTTCCATTTGATTTAGAAATATTCCTCTCATATCTACCTCTGTTGGCTTGTTCTGTGAGAGGTTTATGCATTTGTGCTTCGGCAATTTCTGCTATCTCGATGTTGGGATGGTCTACTTGGCTCTCTTTGTGAAGGCATTCTTCATGAATGTGATCTTTGGTCTCAGCTGCTTTGACTGATTCCTGATCACCTTGTCCAATCTGTGCGGTATTTTGCCTCTGCCCACTGTGGCTGGCACTCTCACCAGCTTTTGTGCTGCTGCCCATTCTCTCCTGCAAAATCTGCCCCGACGTGGACTTCAGGAGGGCATTCAACCTACCCACGATGTGACACGCCCGCTCCATCTCGTTCAGCTCCCTCTCCTCTCTGTCAAAGCTCCACGGAAGGGCGAATATCCGCAAGCCCAGGTACCGGTAGGTCATGCCGGGCCGCCCGACGAGAGCGCGGGACACTGGGGTCTGGGCGTGCCTTCCCCGAACCACCACCCAGTGCCTGGAGAAGAATCCCTCCGTCTCCATTTTGTTGAAGGCCCATGCCACGTCCTCTGCCAGATTATGGGGGAAGCTCGACTTGCGTAGGTGGACAAAGTCTGGGTAGCTCTCCTTCTGCTGCAATGGACAGACATAGTAGACAGTTAAGCTTTGCTCATTCATTCACCTTAGTTCTTGTATCATGATAGTGGGATTTCATCGCATCTTTTCAGCCCTCCACCCCAACCCTTCATAAAACCCACCTTAAAAACTGCCCCTGAGTGGCTGGAGATCTGCACCCATTGCCATCCACATAGACTTTTTCTAAAAGAATCATTCCACTTCACCAAAAGCAAAATCATGAGCAATGAGTTGGTGGAAGTTCAAAAGGAAACAAACAAACAAAAAACACAACTTATTATTCATCTTTGTTTTTCATAATACTTGCACTGATGTGTCTCTTATCTTCAACCACTTTATTTCATAACTACGTGTAATACTGTTCAACTTGGGGAGACTTCCCTTTATAGGTCTCCTAACATCCATTACCAGTACATGTCGAATTTTGCTCCTGTGAATAGCTATAAATCACAAACTTTGGAAATGTTTGTTTCAGGAGTATATATTGCTTCATGAAAGATTTTGAGGAGTGAAGCTTTGTGGGTGCAAAAAAAAATGAAATAAATAAATCCTTCAAATCATTTGATACATATTTCGATCAAACTTTTCCTGAACTTGTGATGTAACAACCTATTTGCATCAGCAGAAGTTATATCATGACCAAAGGACTGGAAGTGGATGTCAGAGGGCCTTCAAGCAACAGAGAATCTGCATGCAAAATAGAAAGTACGATGTACTCATAATGTCTTCTACGTTTCTACTTGCAGCACCCTGTATTTTTTTTTTCTCATGAAGCCTTCAACTCTGTGCAAGGCTACCCATGTTCTCTCATTTGAAGAAATGTCTTATTCCAGAAAAGCCCGCTGCATATAACACTTAATGGATAGATTCCAAATCTCACCAGGTCCTCAAAACCCTCTGTACCAGACATGAGGAAGGGAAGGTATTTGTTGGCAGCAATGGGCTCGTTCATTTTCTGTCAGAGGGGGAAAAAAATAACAACACACATTTAAGCAATCATAGACAAAAGTAAAACGCAGCTTGCCAATGCAAAACAGACTTCATTGATGTAAATAATGTGGGTCCCAATTATCATTAGTGTGACTGAGGTATAGAAGTGAGCCCATGATGTACAGTTAGTTGTTGATATGAATTTTCACTCACAAAGCATTATTGACTGTAACCTGAAAGCTTATCATTGACAATAAACAATGACTTTGATTAAGAGATTAGAGTTTCTTCCATCAATATCTGTTCTTTTCCTGTATAGTCGGGTTCCTTATGTAATTTCGCCGGGTTTTTTTGGAGAGTATCAAAATTATACATTTTTGGAAAGGTTATTGCATAAGCAATCAGGAAAACAATGTTTCCATTTGCGCCGATACCTATTTGGCAGCCATCTTGGATTTTTCCAAAATGGCCGCCGTAAAACATGTTTTCTTCAATAAATCGGCTTCTAAATAACCCAGAAATTTGATTTTGACAGCAAAACTACCATTTTCAGGGCCGAGAAATCCAATGGTAGCAAAATGGATAAGCTAAATTTAACAATAACCTCACATAACTGACATTTTCAATTTTATCAATCGTTTTACAAGTGACCAGACATAAACACTGCAATAAGCTATATAGTGTCCATGGCTGTGGGACCAATGTGATCATCATAAGAGAAATGGATTTATAATGTCTTAGGCATCTAAGAAGAATTCGAATGGCAGAGGAAACCACATTGAAAAAAAGAATCAGATTCAACTCTGAACTTGCCAGACTAACATTTCCAAGTTCATTGTCTGTATTAAGTAATCAGATATAAATGTTCCACTACCCCAAATCGGTCCAGGCGTTTTAGGCTGTGCTACAACTGCCCCCCCCCCCCCAATTCTTGACCATCAGTAGCATGATCGCGAAGAAATTTGGCATGCATGACACCAGTAATCTACACGAATGTGTCATAAATTTTTTTGAAACAATAAATTGTTAGTCTTTGATTATTAATTAATTATGCAAATTAAGCCCAAAATCATATTTAGGTCTGATTAGATAATTGAGAGTCTACTTTTTGGTTCGTATATCTGTTGTAGCATATTCAACAATTGTACATCATAACAAATTTCTAAAAGCCATTTAATTTCTACTGTATTTCATTATTTTTTGGTTTTCTTATGTAATTTATATTTGTTTTTGTCTTTTGTTTTTCTTTTTTATTGCAACTTGACACTGACCATTTTTCTAAAGTAATTAGCATAAAATTGATAATCAAGGTGATTAATTGTATAGGGTTTTATAAGTTGTGTCTAACCAAAGAACAAGCATGATCCTCCTGACAGAATTGGTTTAATCTCTGCGGCAGCCAACTTTCTTTCCATCTCATCTCAATCATTGTCATCGTCAGTTTCATTTTTGGTCTAAATACCCTCATTATTTTGACACTCGCTGCTGCCTCGGCACAGAAACAGAATGGTTTAAAAATCTTTGCTGTAGATTCAACCATAAACTGACATGTTCTATTTTATTAACTGTTCTACAAGTAATCAGACTTACATGTCCATTTTGGTAGTTAGTGTCCATTACAAACCAATATACCCCTATAATGTCAAATATTGGTTTATTCTTTAAAGCAACAACTTTCTCCACATTATCATAATCGCCATTATCGCCACCCTTCAGTCCATACATAAATTGCGCTTGCTTGTTCTTATTATTGTGACACTCAATGTCGCACCAGCAAAGACATCCAGGGGAAACAAAAAGTAAGCTAGATTCAACCATAAACTCACTTGAATTATGTCTTCCGGTTCATTGATTATTGAACAAATCATACGAAAATGTTCCACCGAGGAGAAAACATGCTCTCCATGATAGAAATTGTTTAAATCTTAGAGGAAACCATTTTTTTTATATCAAAAAGAAATCCAGTGGTAAAAGCTGATGGCCATACTGCAGAGGACCAGCAATGCTGGTGGGTCCTCTCACTCTGGATTGGGTATGGACTCTTAGGATAATGATGTCTCACAGCTCCAAGGGTGGGAGGTTGCTTGTCAATTTCTCCCCTATTCTTGCAGAAGAGATGCCATCACAGTTCCGAGATACTCCTGATGTAGATGCATTTGACTTAGTAAGCTGCACAGACAAAGTTTGTAGCCAGCAACCCAATTTCAGTCCCGTCATTCCCTGTGAAAAGCTTCTACAGAGAACTGATTACATCTCTTCTGCCTTCATATAAACTTGCAGCCAGGTTGCTATTCTTAACATATTCCAGTGTTGTCAACACAAGTGAACGCATAGAAGATTGGCCCTATGGCTCTCCAAGGTTCTATATCCCTAACCCAGAGGACATGAATATGGACGTGTTCTTCAACATGAGCTCGAAGTTTGCTAGTCATAAACACCAGTGACTATATTTGCTATGACTTTCAGAACACTAACAGTGTGCAAGAATCTTCTGTTAATTGATTGAGGCACACTTAATCAGAAGACGAAGGAAAGAAGAAGAAGAAGAAGGAGGAGGAGGACGAGGATGAGGACATTCTGTGTCTGTAGAGAAGAAAACCTCTGCATTTAATGAGTTTCGCTGTGATGCTAGGACAGCATGGAAGTTCTTTCAGCTGGTAGCATTCTGATAAGCCTTTACAGGTAAGAATGGTGCTCTCCTCTCTTTGCAAGTTTTGGTCTTGACTTGACAAAGTGCAGCATATCTACATGGTGTGTAGTGGTAGATAGACTCTAGGCAATGCCAATCGGTAAGGATGGTGCAACCGGTTCTCAAGTAAACTCTGCCTTCAGCATGTTCAGGTTGTTATACCATTAATCGTGCCATAGGTGGTTCCTTTCTCATCAGCAGTGTCCTCTGACAAGTCTGTGATATCTATGTGGCGAAGAACGCAAGGCACCCTTGAAGAATGGTGGTACATACAGACCATGGAACATTCTGGTGATTTGTACGAAACCATTGGCAAACGCACTTTCCAATCAACAGAATACAGCGATAAGACACACAGTCTACGCAGGTGTATGTAAGCCCTATTTTCTGAGAAGATCCATCAGCATTGATCTTATTATCACTCTTGTCACACCACACCCCCTTTGGTCTGTCACATACACTGAAGAAAACTTGTAGGCAGTGATTCCTACATATCACTTATATCACAAGTTGCCCTAACATCACCATAAATTCAGCTCAGTGCTGCCTGCCTACAACATCTCATGGCATTCAAATCAAAGACAAACTTAACCCTAACTAGGCCGCGACGTTTCATGACTTTTTTCTTTCAAGTCTCCCGCATCTTTTGACACCAAATTTGCGATGCCCGGGCGCGCGGTTCCGAAATTGCGCATAAATATGTTTGTGCATGTCAGACCAAAAATTGCTCAAAAACATGAATTTGTGTACAATTTCAATGCAAGCTGTGCTTTCAGGCAAATTTTATAAAAGCATGATTATTTTGGGATTTTAGTGATTAAAATCAATTAATTACATGTTTTCTTGTTCGGAACAATGTCGCGGACAAGTTTCATCGAAAAAACAATGAAAACTTAAAGTTGAAAAAACAAAGAAATACATAAGAAAATCAAAAAAACAATGAAATAGTTAAGAAATTTCTCCTGATGGCACAATTTTTTTGTTTTATATTTGCTCAAGACACTAAAAAGAATATTTACACAAAAACATCTGCCCACTTTGAGCTTTATTTAGTGATTTATACGAAATTATCTTATTTCATGCATTGATATTACGTAATCTCTACAAAATTAGTAAGCATTTGCAAGAAATGCTATAGGAAATGTCACAACACACATGAAACTAGGATCATTGAATTCTCTGACCCTGAAAATGGTAGTTTAGCTGTCGAAATAAAAGCTCTATGTCACTTAGAAGTCGAGATATATTAACAAAATCATTGTTTATGGCGGCCATTTTGTAAAAATCCAAGATGGCGGCCATGAAAGATTCGGTGCAAATGGAAACATTGTTTTTTCTGATTGCTTATACTGTAACGTTTCCAAAAATGTATAATTTTCATACTCTCCACAAAAATCCGACGAAAGTTAAAATTGTAACATAAGGAACTCGACTAGTATCAAAACTGCATGAATATTTGTCTAATTTAACATTTTTCCAATGTAGAAGTGCGCTTGTTTGGCTATAAAACTGCATGAATATTTGTCTAATTTAACATTTTTCCAAAGTAGTAGTGCACTTGTTTGGCTATAAAACGTGTATTAGGCCAAGTAAAAAAAGAAAGTAGTTTCTCGTCCGGGTTTTTTGAGCAAGGCGATGAGGGAGGTCCTTACTATTTGATATCTTACTATTTTTTCGAGGATCGTCAAAATGAAAGTAATATGTGTTTCTCGTCCGGTAATTCTGAGAAAAGTAACGAGAGAGGGCTTTACTCTTTTCTATATCCAATTTATGAAATGAAATATCACTCTGTTAAGTGGTAGCTGTGTTATGAAAAACCAGGTCCCAAGTGTATGTCTTGCCTGCACTCTCAAACATTGTCAAACAAATAGATATATGTACCATACTTTAAATGAAACTTCATGCATGCAGAAATACATTTGCTTTTTCTTTCCAGTACAGATGTCAAGGGAAAATGACCATCTTAATACTGGTATTTAGTGTTGTAATGGCATTTCTGATACCAGTGTACTTGCAATTCTGATGTATTGTGCTATTAATTGAAACAGGTATAAAACATGTCTTTCAACAAATGTACGACTGAAATAAATTCCATGATATTCAAAACACTGCTTTATTTATTGTGTTTGTGACATTTTGTGTCCACACAGCTGGTACATTGTATGTATATGCATTTCTTCACAGTACAATTGTAGCACATTCAACTGGAAACTGGCTTGTACAATTGCAGATGGATGTCAAAATGATACGATTTATGGCATTATAGCATTAAACAAAGATGTTTCTTCATGTTCTAAAAAGACATTTGATAATCACTCATCATTTGGATGATGATTGTACAAGTGGAAACTCGATATAACGAGATGGTCGGGTACGAGTCGTGTTCCTCGTTATAGCCGATATCTCGTTATATCAGTAGGCATAAAAGAAGGCATAACATAAAGACATTAATTTGCACACGTGGGACTACCCATCATCTTTCAATCAATACTGATAACTTGCTAATGTGTGTGAGGTAATTACTCACCTTTATGGGTAAGAAGATGTTTTTTTTTTTTTCGCCAATGAAATCCGATATCAAGAATGTTTTTCTTATTAATTGGAGAATAGATACCGGTATTTGAATTTGTAAATCTACATAGCTTGCGATTGTGTGAAGATCGTCTGTGGATTGGTATGTGGTTATGGTATGGGTGTTGTGTGTGGAAAGCTTGAATATGGTCTGCACAATGCTCTGTGTGTGTGTGACACATTCTGTATGTACATTACGACTGCATGTGTGTGTGTAGATGGGGAATTCCCTACGTAGAAAGCCAATCACAGCATCAGATTGCCTCACACTTGCTAAACGTCATGATGATGTCATGTATACGGCCGTCCCACCACATTTTCTGCATGTATCAGTGCGCACACACACACACACACATAAACGTGCAACATGCGGTGATAGCTGTAGAGTGAACTGTCATGAAGAAAATGTGTGTGTACAAGACAGTTTTTGGCGCATCGAGCTTTACAATCTCGGACCGTGATAGCACAGGCGAAGTTAGCTTTACCCGAAGACATTTTGCTTTACCTCGCTATATCAGGTTTGATTGGCTATGTTTTTCTTTGTTTGGAAATCACAAAATTTATCTCGTTATAGCAGTTATTTCGTTATAGCCAATCTCGCTATAAGAGTAGCATTTTACATGGACTTGTGTGGAAGGAAATTTGGGACCGGGAAAATTTCCTCGTAATAACCGATATCTCGTTATAGCAGTGTTCGTTTTATATACCGAGCTTCACCTGCCCTGTATACCACACTGCAGATGTTACGATTCACGGCCGTGTCCGTGAATTTACGTCGTAAAGAAAAGTATCCCGCAGAAATACGATACAAACCAGAATCCGTGGAAAAGTTATTTATTTTGTAGATACACCCATTTTATAATCCACATTTGCTGGAAAAGCGCACTCATTTTCTCTTCAAAATACATCGCCGTCAGATGCAACGTTACAGAGCAGAGTGTATGGGCCTCTACACATTCGAATGTGTTCATGCGTGCGATGACCTGGGGACCTGATTTGGACAGCTAGCAAGTTACAGACACGGCCGAAAAAATAGTAAATATCAAAAAAGTCGATGCGGCATCTGAAAATCGATGCGGGCGGGGAGCGGGCTGGGACGAGAATTATGAATTTCTTGGTATTTTCAGCGCCATTTTGAAAATAGTAAATAGTAAAAAAATCGATGCGGCGGCCAAAATCGATGCGCGCGAGGACGAGAAACTGGTTTCTTTTTTTACTTGGCCTTAAAGATGTACAAAGCCATCAAGGCAAATCCATGATGAGCTACATTTGAATTTTGCTGACCCCATTCACTTTGGGTGCCCTCATACTATATTTACAACAAAAGAGTTCACAAGCCCGTCAGCGCACACTCTATTCATACTTCATGGTCATATGCGATCAATATTTTGCATTATTCAATGGCACATTCAGATGACTGTCTGGATCTGTGGAAAGGGGATACGTGTACTGCTTTGACTGTTTTCGCACAGGCGAATTTCTTACCTGTCCGTTCTCTGTCAACGGGCAAAAAGAATTTTGTTTGGGGGCATAGGTTCTTAAGGAAGCTCTTGGAGAATCACAGGAGGAATGGGTTAATATAATATCTTTTTCAGCCATAAAGGGGGGGGGGGACTTCAGTATGCCTTACAGTTGATTTTTTATGCACTAATAGCATTGCACTTGACCCATTGATTGCATATGTCAGGAAGGTATGGCCAGGGCATTATTTTGAATAATCTTTTAGCTAGGAAGCCCCCAAACCCAAGTTTTGGCCAGCATCATAAATTTCACTCAGTGACACTGTAATTATGTACTTCTAACTGTCAGGTGTGTAGACCCGGTAGTTGCGGCGCAGGGGCGCTGTTGGATGAGAGTGCCGATCACCGTTAGCATTGATACAAAGATTGCCGAAGTTGAGCTGTCATCACGAGTTAAGCGCGGAGGTGTTGCTAGGTAACATTGCCTTCGTTGTCTTCTCTGCGCATCACGCAGTCTGTGTAGTGATGCCAGGCCAGGTGCGTGCTTCTCAGTATGACATCGCAGAAGAAGTTGGCTATTAAAAGCTGTCATCCCCCTCAGCCGAATCATGAGCCAAACTGTGATCGGACCACCGACTACAGTGGATCGGACTTCTTCAGACTATGGAAATGGGTCAAACTAAAGCGTAAGCACTAAAGGGGAGTCGTACGAGAGCAAAACCATATAGGCCTCTGTAGGAAACTTGTGCCGTGCGCCTGCGTACGCATTCAACTAAACCACCGGGTCTATGTGCCTTTAAAATCAAATAGGTCGAAACAAGAGAGAGCAAGGGAGAAAAAAAATCCTTGTATTTGTGTGATGGTGTCTTCATCTTGTAAGACATGGTATAGATCTAGAGAGACTCTCAATCACATTATGCATTAAAACACAGTGACAATGAATCCACGGGTAACAGCACATGGTATTGAAGGTGTGGGACTGTACATCAGAAATTTGGTCGCTCTGCGACTGGACACGACTCACAACTTTGAGGAATTTTCAGCATCACAGCAGTCATCATTCTACAAAAAGCTTACCTTTCTTGTCCTGCCAAATACTCTTTTCTTATGCTTGGATATTTTTGACAAGTATCTTAGTTGTATGTGCCATAAATTGCACATTCCGCTCCATGTTCTCAACATCTGTACCAGTTTTGTAGTGCGCGCACAGCTTAGCTAGCTAGCTAGCTCGGTCTCTTGCCGCGCCGCCCGGCCCACCGGCCAGCCGGTCGACGCGGGGACAAATCGGCCTCTCGCCTCGCGACACCCGTGTACTGTAAAAACGCATTACGGGTAGTTCTAAATATTATCACGACTAGACTACACAAGTGCAGTGTACCAGCTTACAAACTTCTTTCTGCCTTGGCTCTCAGCTCAGGGTACTTCAGCACAGAAGTAATGATTGTTATTCGGCGGACCATGAACCTACAAAAAAACAGGTCCATGGTAGCACAAGGTTATGTTGATAACTGAGCAAAGAGATGGCCGTAGCAGACGACGCACATCCGGGACGCACATTGTACAGTAAACAGGCAATGAAGAACAGACAGCTGACAAAAAATAAAGGGTCGTCAATGTATCTCACCGGAATTCAGGGTTGTTATTATTATCACCTATTTATTCATTTCGTACAGGAGAAGGATAGGAGAAGATGAGAGATAAACAGATATGGTACTTTATTTGGTAAAATTAAACAAAGAAGGCTTACAAATACTACATCCAGAGACTCCAACCCCAAGCACCTTCTGATCTGGAGATTCTCCCGCCTGAAACTCCTAGCAAACGGGAGACCCAAGTTTATGTGTGCGAAGCGCGAAGTTCCTAGGGTTATAGATGCTCTCTGGTGCTATCTAAGGCTTATTTTTGCAACATACGATAGCAATAAGTAAAAAATCCTTTCCAACGGGAGACATTGAGCCAGGGCGGGAGAAATTAAATCTCAAACGGGAGAACGGGAGATTTTGCAAAAATGGGTTTTCGGCGGGAGATCTCCCGTCGAAAACGGGAGAGTTGGAGTCTCTGCTACATCTAATTTTCTTAACTCTTTCAGATCAACAGAATATAAGAAATCATGAACTCAGAGAAAATGCTACAAACTTTATGTATTTCATTAATGATATGAACTTGTAAGAAAATCAAAGTCAGTGTAATATAGCGAATTTCTCCCAACCTATCCTACCTTCACCCAAGTCAACAAACTTTCACAAGAAAGAATGAACATGGTATATGTGTTACATATACATGTGTACATATAGGCTCTATAATTGTATTCATGTACATCTCAATATACACCCTGTTGGGTAGTATTCTGCACTATTCAACTGATTTTTTTTTTACATTGCCAAGATTTGTTGAAGTAAAACAAGACGAGTTCCCATTGGGCATGTCCTTTCGAAAAACAAACAAACGAACAGGGTGAATAGTGTGTATGCAGTAATTCTTATTTGCATATTAATATCGCATTCCACATCCGGGATCATAA
Organism: Diadema antillarum; assembly: GCF_040938485.1. Classification (NCBI taxonomy): domain Eukaryota; kingdom Metazoa; phylum Echinodermata; class Echinoidea; order Diadematoida; family Diadematidae; genus Diadema; species Diadema antillarum. The sequence goes on from NW_027273000.1 coordinate 54,252, forward strand.
TCAAGCTAGAATGTTTGGGGTGATGTTTGTTACTTCAAAGGTTCATTTATCGAAAAATGATATAAGGTTTGTTATTCTGAAGATTCATTTATCTGAAAATGAAATAAGTTTGTTACTATTCTGAAGCTTCATTGTATACTCTGAAACGAAGAAATCATGGGGGGATCGGTCATTTGCACATTGACGTACCTTCGTAATGACAAATCTGTAGAATAATAAGGAAAAGTAGAAATTACGGAGTGCGTAATATATGTCCCCTCCGGAAGTAGCATTTTGTAGCAAAATGTACAATATAGGTAAAAAATCAAGGTCAAAGGTCAAAATTCTGTGTAGAAGTTTTGAAGCCCTCACCTAGTGCCATCACTTAAAGCAAACGGAATCGAAATCGGGTTAGAAATGGCGAAGGAGTAGCATTTTGTAGCAAAATGTACAATATAGGTCAAAGGTCAAGGTCAAAGGTCACAACTGAAATTCTGTGAACAAATTTCAAAGCTCCCATGTAGTGCTATCATATAAAGCAAACAGAATCAAAATTGGCTCATAAATGACAGAGAAGTAGCAAATTGAAGATTTTGATCACACACGGACGCACACACAGACAGACGGACAGACACACGGACACACACACGTAGGGAGCCCGTTTCATAGTCCCCTGCTCGAACTCGTTCGGTGGGGACAATGAAATGTAATGGACTATTTCACCCACAACGTCTCTCTTGACCCAGGCATAAAAAATGAAGGGTACTCGGAAATGCTGGGTTGTGTACAGTGGCAAGGCCCACTGGTAGAGCAGGGTCAACACTGGAATGGCTACCCAAGCTGACTACAAGACCATATTAATCACTATATCAAATCTAAGTACTGGTCAGTGATTGGTCACAATGCAATCATGTGACTAATGGAGCAAGGATCGATATTGTTATGTTGGGAACAGTGACGTCAGGTCAAGTATTTTCATACCAGAATTTTACTGGTTGCCATCAGGGTTAGAATGAAATGGTGAGTGTGTGTATGTATGTAGACCATGTAGTATACAAAAAAAAAAAAAAAAAAAAATTGCTTTGTCTATTGTAATACGATACTTGACATTCCTTTGGGAGTTATATTCTTCCCTTGAGGTAATATTTTCCCTCATAGCAGAAAACCTCAGGAAAATATAATTTTTTGGGGAAAATATAACTCACATGGGGATGCTAAGTGTTAAATTACACCTCTAAAAGGGTAATAAGTGTATATTATCAATAAAATAAACTAAATAGAGTTATTCAGTACATAATGATGCAGCCATCCTTTACGCACATTTTCATCACAAACATAAGGCAAGTGGTTCCAAACATATCAGTCACCATGTATTGCAGTTCTGCATCGTTTTATTGACTTCAAAGCCAACAACAACAAAATGCTCATATTCTGAGACCTGAACAATTTACTTACATCAACTTCCCTTTGTACAGACTATGCATGTCATTATCTTGTCAACGTACATAAAGTATGATACATATTAATATCTTACACTCTTCATCCTCTGTGTTTATGTGATACACATATCAATATACTACAAATTAATACACAAAGTGTGCTTACACCATGGATGTAAAGCCCCGGTCACACAGCACTCCACATCTAAATCACGTACAAAAAGTTATGAAAATTTGGTGGACGTGGTTGTAAGTGGTAATTTTTTGGTCAATTTTGGTTTGGCCGTGCTTTGTACGGGGTATGGCCTTTGGCGGCTGTTCCACTGCTGAAGCACTGCCTAAGCACGGCTAACCACGTTCAGCCACATGCATGTACGCGGAAAAATCCATTTGTCAGTGATAAGCCGCTAAACCCACGCTATTTCCCGTGATACCAACGCGTAACACGCGTCAGATGACCGTGCTCTGCCCATGACAGACCGCTAAACTTTCGCGTCTTACCGCGTCTCCCCAAGTTTTAATCACTGCCGGAACACGGATTATCACGTATGTTTCACATGTGTTGCACGTCTTTACCACGTGTGCCACCCGTGGTTGTCTGCGGAATAAAATTTTGAGTAGTTCAAAACTTTTTACTGCATCCGATGCTGTTCCGATTTTCACCCCACGTCCTGCCACGTCTATAAATCGACCGTAGCTCGTCTTAAACTCGACATCAACGCAAACAACATCATCTGCTTCACAGGAGACCACTTTTTGACATGTTTTGGCCGTGATTAAGCCGTAAAGTGCTGTGTGACCGGGCATTAAAACCATTTGGGGGATTATTTTTTTTCTTCGAATGGAATAGACATGTGCTGTGTGTGCAATGATACTTTGATTTAGACTGATTTCAACACAACTATCGGTACAACAATTCCCCAAATCTTATGTGTAATCCTTCCATACTCTCTTTCCAGCCACAGAGCTGGATCTGATTTGGCCTGACATAGCAACTAAACTGGAATAAACACAGGCAAATGAACATTATAACAAACAAAACAATGCTATATGCTTATGGGACACTTCATCTACCAAGATCTTGAATGCATACAAATGATAAATATATCTGTGATCATATATTATTATTATTATTTCACACTTTCGGGTCCTTGTCACTGATTTTGATAATGGTTTGTGTATCTTTTGAAATATTTAAAGTTATAAGATATCTATGATAATGTATATAATATACAAAATATTTTTGATTGTTATATATATATGTGTGTGTAAGTATTAGAAGAATTACCATATTGGATGATATCGAATGATTTTAATTTGATATGAACATTGAGTTATTTATAGAGAGAGAGAGGGAGGGAGTGAGAGGGAGATGAGAGGAGAGGGAGAGAGGGAGAAAAGGAGGGAAATATAAACACAGTGAAACATACCTAGGAAAGAGGGATAGGGAGGGAGTGAGGGAGAAAGACAGAAAGAGAGAGAGAGAGGAAATGGGAAGTAAGATAACAAAAAAGATTGATTTTTTTTGCAATCTGAAACGTATATGATGATATTGTGCAATATAAATCTCGCGATTCTTTTTTCAACTGTAATATTCAATATTTTATAGAATAAGTCGTACACTTCATTTGAGTTTGTTATGGATATTTATGTGTGTAGTCCATCTGTTTGTGCATGTATTCCTCTTTTGAGCTTTTTTTATGTATTATTTTATATCATTTGCTGTAAACCATCACAATTCGGCCTTTGGATGCGACGATGTTGATATCAATAAACCATTTCAATTCAATTCAATTCAATATTCATCACTCATGTATGATTATCACACAACACAGGTTTGTTCTAATAAGGTTTTTCTATTTTTTTGCTTGAGGGAGTTGTCACTTTGAAACATGGAAAAACAACTAAAATATAGCTGTATATACTAAGTACAGTAAAATGATTAATGAATTCCTTATCCCTTTCTCAACAGAATCACAAATTTTGCAATGTTTTTCAACTTGAATGTCACAAACATATCAGCGTTACACTACAAATCAATTGTACATCTATCATCATAAATAGTAACTCATACAAAAATAAATTTTAAATATGTATGTGTTTTTTTGGCTTATTTTACACATAGAACACAATTACAACATCACATCATTATGACAATTACTCCAATGAAAGCGATATTTTGCTTCAACTACTGGTATTATAGTTTAAGTTTGAGGAGGTATACACTGACCACCACTTAGCTGGAACAATAACTGACATAACTATCGCATATTGTGCGCAGGAAATTCCACAAAATTAAGACTTGTTGGGATAAATTCATGAGCTTTCGCATTTGGCGATCCCAATCTCCCCCTGCCCCTCCTCCTGCCCCACCTCCTGCCCCTCCCCTCCCTCCCCCCCCCCCCCCAAAAAAAAAAAACAGTGGTCCACAACCACACAGAACTGACTGTAATATGGGACATGTACACTGTACCAGCACATTTTCATCCTGAAACTCAAAACAATTGAGTTAAACTAGAAACACTTGAAAGGAGCAAACCTCCGCCAAGGCCAGAGAACCGCGCACGGATTCTTACAAAAAACAAACAAACAAACAAATCAAATTCAAATCATCATCAAAAGATAATTACCTGTTCCTTTGACCACAATGGACCTAAGCCTAAAATCTTCATCAAAATCTTGTTCATGACAGACAAACAAACAACCAAATTAATACACAAATACCAGCAAACACATGACTTACAGTATTTGGCAGAGGTAAAAAGGCCATAACTATGGTACATTCACATACATTTACTTGTCAATAATAGCCTTCTATTACTTTATACCTCAGGAAGATTATCTGTAAAGGGTATGTTGAAAGGTTTAAGTCATCACCCATAAATCTTTATGCTTGATGTAGCCATTAAAGTAGGCATTTAGAATGTGTGTTAAAAAAAGAAGAATTTATTTGTATATTCACAAAGACATATTACTAGAAGCTGTGAAAGCCCCCCCCCCCATACATCCATCTTCTGTTTTTAAAAGAAGACATAAAACAGCCTGACCACATACTCAATTAGCACTTTACAAGACAGCACACTCTCAATCCGACTTGCACGCAGCTTTACTCATTTGCTTATGTGATTTTCAGCTGTGTATCTTACTATTACTAAGCATGCATTGAAAAATGAAACTATTAAAAAGAAATCATACATACAGTAGCATACATTTTCCACTGAATATTCCTTGAAATCTTGCACAAAAATAACAAGGAGTAAAGTAATGGCAGAGGCTTCTCCCATCAAAGCAGCAAACAACTCGTTTACGAGTTCAAGTTTGCATATTACAACTCCAATTCCTGGATCACAAAAAGTCATTTGTGATTGGCCTCACAAAGATTTTTTGTTTTGTTTGTTATGACGATGTATTGCACCAAACATCTACAGTCTTCAATCATTCATTTATTCTTTTACTTTTTTCAAGCTTTCTTATTTCAATGAACCAAACTCTAAGCAAAAGATGTGTATAATAAAGTATATACATGTACTCATACTCTTTCAGCCTTGATCTGGATTTTGTGATGCTGATGCATTCCTAATTAGCATTACCTTGTAAGTGAACATTTCGTATTAAAGTTAGTGCAGAGCTCGACACTAACTTTTTTTTTCTCTCTGGTGGCCACTGAAATCTTTCAATCTCAAATCTGGTGGTCTAAAATAAAAGGAAACATGACAGTCAATTTTGAATCTCAGTTGTTCAATCTGGCCACCAAAAGATAACTTTTTAGAAAGATGTGGTGACTTGACATCAATTTTCAGTGTTCTGAGATAACCTGGCCACTGCCTATGTTGAGCCCTAGTTTATGTTCAAGTGCAAGTATAACTCAAGGCGAAATCCTGAAAGAGATAGTTCCTCCATCATCATGCGCAAATTGTCTAATTTCTGGAGACGGAGTCGGGATCCATCTCTTCAAAAATAGGATAATTCACGCCCAATAGGTTTCAGATATGCAAATAAACACCACCACTGATCATTACAAAATGTGTCCTCCAAGACTACAGCAGAGCAGAGTTCTTGTTCCGTACCCAAACTTTGTCTCCCCGTCAATTCCAAGACACGCAGTGAAGGAAGGAGACACAAACAGAATAAACAACAATGTCTTTGGCACTCATTTTTTTCATCTCTTGAAATATCAAATAACTTTCTTCATGGACAACAAAGCAACAACAACAACAATAAAAAATACAGCAATGTGTTATTATGAGATAACACAAGCTACATTTCTTTTACCAGCCAATGACATTATGATCAGCTGCAGCGTACATGTAGAAAAGGAAAGCAAAACTGAAGGTATGATTTTAGTGGCTACACACTCCAAGGCCAAATCTCTGATGCAACAAGTCAAAGGGTAACTTGATTTATGGATTTTTTTTTTTTTTTTTTTTTGGATTAGGAAGCTTAACTTACCCTTGCAACTGGTGAGAAATAAATCCTTTGTGCGAAGTGTATCAACAAAGTGGACAAACATATTACACTTAATTTGATCACCAAAGATGAATTTCAGTGTTTGAAATCAGCAATTTCAAATGATTTACAACTGAAACAGATTAATAAATTCTGTGGACTTTAATTGCAATTTTCCCACATTGTTATGACAGATCAACAAACACCACACAACAAATCTTAATATAATAACACATCCTCAGAGAAAATTATTTGTTAGGCGCATGTATCATAGTGACTTCCATAGCATATGGTAACTTCTTTCTTTGCACTGTGAAATGCTAATTTCAGTCTCAAGTGAGTTGATATTCAATTATGTCTTATCTCTATATTCTAACCCAACAAAAGACAAAATAGCTGTTGTCTACTCAACAAAACCCCTACTTTAATCACTACCATTCTTATGAAAAATAAAATACATGCTGCATAATCATACAGAAAAAAAAGGTGAACACACCCACTCCCGTGCATACGGAAGCAGCGGCAACCAAAAAAACAATCTATGATGAATCCTTTTTTTTCTTTTTTTTTTACACTGTACACACAAAGGACAAATGTTTAACATTTCAACATGACATCCCCTGTGTATACAATGGCTAATCTGACAACTGGTTGTGACCTGCACTCAATACAGTTGTTTAAACAGTGTTTACATGCATCGTCAGTGATAGCCACTGGAACTCTGATTTCTTTAATAATTAATTCCGCTGAGACGACGATCCCACTGACAGGAACTGGCAAGAAACATCATACTGACTCCCACCGTACTTGCATCAACGCCTGAAATCATATCATTATGCAATGCATGACGTTAAAACCAATTTCTCATACCACTGCAAGTGTAAAACTGAAATATACATGTACAATGTGATGTAACCCATGGGTACTAGATATTTACAGAGCCTACACACAGAGTATACAAACCCATCAGTCTCTCAATTAACTTCTCATTATGTTCCCCTGAAGGCAAACGGGCTAATGGGTGATTATATACATGATCGTGATGTGACAGGTTTCAACATTGACTTCGGCTATGTAAGTGAAACGTTACTTGTAATGGGCAGGCATGGCATACATGGCTGCCTCTCTCGTCCTGCTCTTCTCTCTTTCGGCAAAATTGTGCACAAGCAAAGACAATGCGACAAAAAGCATAAACTGTACATTGTAACCTTTCCCTTGAATGCACCTTGCCACATTCTACGGCTAAGTTGGTTATTTCCCCTCCTCTGTTGAATACTTTCTATTGCACAATGTTTTTCTCAGTTTCTCACTCGAGTTATAGTTGTTGCAACAGGACTGTATCTCCCCGCTTCCTCTTTCACTTTGTTTTGAATCTCATTTCATAAATTGTTGATTACTTTCATCTTCTCACAATCTTTCTCCTTTCCACCATTCCCCTCCCACTTATCACGGCTCTGAGGACAGCTGTGAGAGAAGAAACTGAATATTAAGTACGTCTTTCAATATATGATATCAATTAATTTCAAGTACCTCTCTTAATTTATAGCACATACTAGAAAATGAACCTTTCCACTGGAAACCCAACAAGATACAATGTCTGCCAGCATATCGAAACATGCCATACTAATGGATATCATGGTCGTATAAACGCCACATACTGAATTACACTGACTGCTCTTGCAAACCTTAATTATGCATTTGTATTTGCGTGGCACTAAACACACACTCCTCCTACAAGTAGCCATTCTAATTCAGAGAAATCAAACGGCCCATGTCTACAAGTTTCACCGCTTAATTCCCTTTGAGTTCTCCTTTCATGCATCAACATGCACCTTGCAGAATGCGTGCGGCAAGTGCATATGTCAATTTCATAACTAAGTTTCTACAATTTCCTCATTGGTCTTGTTTAAATGCATATAGCCTTTGTCAATGTATTTTGCTGTATTTATGGTGAGCAAAGCAAGTAGGGGTAGTAGAGTAAAGCCACAGCCAAGCTTGCCAAGTGGGCCTTTGAAGGCCTTTCCTTATTTCCTTGACTTTGTCTTACAAAACTTCTTACTAGCTGTCCCATAAAAATGAAAAAGAGTTTGTGAGCAAACCTTATACTGAAGAAGCTCATAAACATAATTATATACAGTATGCTGAATACACAACTTCTGTTGATGCCAACATAAATAAATGGGAATATATTTGTCTCTGTAGATAAATAAATCTCACAAAGTGGAATTGTGATGCACTTACATAATGTGTTTCAAACTTATGTTAATGTGATAAAGAGCCTTAATAGTGAGACTATTACTTGTACAATACCAGAAGCTGACCTGGCCGTGCTCACTCTTTTAACCCGTTCCATACGGGAACCTGGTGGCCCATGTATTAAGTCTACGGAGATTTCAGAATTCAGTATTGAATGGGTTAATTAGGTGGTAGAAGTTTTACAAAGGCAGATTCAACTAGTTTTAGGCAGTACTGTGTCATGCTATGAAAAGGGGTCTTCAGAACATTACAAAAGGTGCAAACTTCACTGGGCAAAATATTAGTCAAGTATTTTGATGCCATTTGATCAAGAAACACAGCATTTTTGTCAACTCACACCATAAATGTTAGTGAACTGAAGGCCAACATGAATCCAGCAATGCCACTGGTCAGAGCAATTGACTTGCTACTCATTTATTGAAAAGGCTTTGCGGTTACATCTTTCTTCTGGATAAGAATCCAAATGAATGTATAAAGATCTAGCATTCACTCAAAAAGACCTTCTTGTCAACACGCTCAGATTTTACATGACCACCTGCACATATAAGGCCACACAATCACACGGACACTATTGAAAAGAACACTTATTATCTTCTACCTCACAGAATAAGTTTGCAATGGCGAATTGTTGATCAAATAAATCATCCAACAATTGTATTGACAGCAATGCAGTCTAATCGTAAGCTATATCCTCAACTTATAATAATCTTAGTTGGCTGTTTGCTGGGAGGGATACAGTTTTGTATACTAATATTCATCTGCATTTCTAGTATAGCGCTGAAGTACTCCTGATGGGTGCTTTTGTTTTAGACAGAAAGAAGAGTGAAGACATGAGGAGAAACAGAAGGGGTGGGAAGAGAGAGAGAGAGAGAGATAGAGCATGACGTGAAAAGAGCCAGAGAAAGTGAGCTGTGGGTGGGGCATTGCCAGCGGTCTGCAAGACAGCAAACATTGTTGCTGTGCCTCGTCGATAGCGCCGGCAGCAGTCTCGTCGAGAGAAGACGGAAGGAGCTGGACAGGAGCCCTCCAGCTCAAGAGATGCCTCGCACTCTCCTCCGCTTTGCGAGCAACCGATGGCAACGGCGAGCGCATCCCTCCACGCCAGGAAGTGCCGGCAAACTGCGAATCCCGACCCCGTTACTCTTTTCCATCTTCAAGACATTCTGTGCGCTCTTGCTCCTGCCCCATACCCAGGATGCATTCAAAGGATGATGTTCTCGAAATGCCGTAATCCTTCATTCATCTCTCCCTCGTCTCGAATGCCACTCTAGCGCCCCGGAAAGTCGGCGTCGTGCGATGGACCGCATCAGTAGTTTGTGGCTCCGGACACCCACTCCTTGGGCGGGTCCCTCCGTTTGCTGTCGATCCGGCGGTAGAAACAGATGTAGGAGTCGGCCAGGAGCCTCCGCAGATGCTCGGGGAGCTTCTTGTCGTCGGGCGTGCCCTTGATGCGGGCCTCGTCCTGCACCTGCTTCTCAAAGCCCGGTAGGTGGGTGATGATTGGGATGTTAAAGCCCGGAGTGTGGGAAGCTGTGGAGGAAGACAGAGAGAATGCCGATGACACAGCACAAATTCAGCATCCACTTAGTGACATTTACGTGAAAAACTGCAGGTGACAGAATCTGCTAAACTGCACAATAGGAAGGGCAACCTAAGCACCCTTATCAGCTGAAACAGTACCGTATGTCCCAAAAAGAACTACGACGGAACCCTCCGCAATGATATCTTTAAAAGTAGGGAATCAATCCCAATACAAATTCAGGATATGAAACTATAACTCACTGCCCACATCTTACAGAAAACCCCATTTGATTTGCTTCAGTGGTCAAAGAGAAATAAGGAATTTTGTAGAGGATGTCAAGAATCTCTTCCCTCCAAGTTCTGTCTATTGTATTCACACATAAAAGCACCGAAGTGCTAAACTTGGAAGACTCATGACATGCTTTACAACATTCCACATTTCTCTGTGACCGCTTCACCAAATTGAATGAGGTTTTCTGCAAAATAGAGCTAGGATGTTATATTTTAAGACCATGAAGTAGCATTTAGACAGTTTAATCATATAGGGTGTTATAAATGCGAAAATTTGATTGTAATTTCTTTTGGGACATACAGTACAAAGTTGTACTGGTTGTCTGTACTCCATGCAATCTTCCCACGTTTCACTTCATTGACTTGGGCATTATGGTTTTGGAGCTAACGCAACTTGGTAACAGTAAAAATATACTCCTGTTATACAATGCATAATGCAAAATTGATAAGGACAGAAAGAGATAAAGAGGCAACTTCAAATGGCATTCAAACAAGCAGACATCAAATATACAAAAAATCCAAGATGTTGAGACACTGCGACTAAAACATATGAAGAAAAAGGAGAATAAAACTAGGAAAAAAACCCTCAAACAAATTTATTTGTACACATCCATTTGCCCAATCAATGAACAGGTCAATTCATTCTTCACAGCAAGTAGCTTCCACACATTTTGGCAAACAAATATTGATGAATATTAACATTAAAATAATATAAAATTAAATATACATATTAATAAATATCAACATCAGCATGCTATGGATAACAATATCAATATGAACACTATTATTAATAATATTATTATAATTACTATTATAATTACTACTACTACTACTACTACTACTACTACTACATTGTACCACTACTACTACTACTACTACTAAATGAATATCAGTGTAAATATTGCGCATACACAGCAAGATCAACATCAAATGTGAATACATCAATGTTGACTGAGAGACAATGCTAGACCAGGTCCTTTCTTACCATCTCTATCAGCCATGCTGTCAAAGAAGACCCATTGGTCCGACTGGGGCTCCGCCCTGACAAAGGCCACGTAGTGGCTGGTCTGTATGCAGACCACGGCAAACAGTTCCATCATCTGGGGCTGGAATAACGGCTCATGGGACTCCAACTCTTGACTCAGTGACCGAATCTCTTCACTCACAGTCAACGCCTTCTTCTTGTGATGTGGCTTACTGCGCTCGTGAGTCTGAGAGACATTAAAAATCAAATAGAGTATGCTCACTAACTCATCACCCTGACAACCAGTTGCAAGAGAGATTTAGCAGACAGTACTTCCTCCTTTGGAATTTGACCTTCACTCACAAATGTTATCTGTGAGGGCTTGTTTTTTGGCAGTTCAAAGTCACATGATATGCAAAACAAGACAAAAGAAATGAACTATGACAGGGAAAAAGTATTGTACAGATCATGAACACATGTGATGGACAATTTCTAAAAGAGCTGCATTACAACAGGGAGAGATTTTTAATCTGTTTAAATTGAATACCAATACACTAGGCAGGATGCAATACCGTGAAGAACAAGCAATGGGTACGTTAACTTCAAATGGAGTAGTATGATGCCTCTTAAGCTCTCATCTCACTCACCATAATGAAGCAGGATTCGCAGAAAGATTTGATGAATTCCTCACAAATGCCGACATCCGGCCGACAGTCCCGGCACTCCAGGGTCGCCAGCTGCCCGCAGATTGTGCACTGACGTGGGTCTGAGAGAAAGTAAGAAGTATGATCACATTATTCAACAAGATTTGACATTTAAACAACTTTTCTGCATTGGCCCTCTTGATCACCAGCGTAATGTTTTCTTATTCAGGACTTGTACAACATCATAAAAAAAAGGTTAAATTCATGAATGACAAGTAGAGTGACAGAATGATGAAGAAGAAGAAAAAAACTAGAAATGTCGCTAAGGCGACTGCTATGCCTCCGCCATAATGCATGATTCTCCTAATAGGTCTATAGTACATGTGGACAATGCATAATTACATTTTCACAATATTGGCAAAATATTGAAATTACATGTTTGTCACAAATGTGTTGAATGTTCACCTTCCTTTACCTAGGTTTAATTAGATGAATAGGAGAGCATGTATTTGGGGATTCAAGGACTTTAACTTGACTTTGACCCATTCATAAGTGTATGAATACTGTAATTTTCAAGGTATGGAGAAAAAGTGTAATTTCTGTATTGAAAAGTACACTGTTACCATTTTCTTTTGGTCTTTGACCCTAAAATTCATAGGATAATCACTGTCAGGCAGAACATGCATAAATATGTAGTAAGTTTCAAGATAACTTGAGCCACTTCTGAGATATGGAGGAAAAAGTTAGTTCAGCACTTTCCCTTGATCTTTGACCTTTTGACCTTTGAGGCAAACCCCCCCCAAAAAAAAAAAAAAAAAAGAGAGAGAGAGAAAAAGAAACTTTCCAGATAATCTAGGTTATACATGCATATACCAAGTGTAAAAAAAAATTGCTGGCATTACATAAATATGAGGAAAATGGTAACAATTTGAAGTGTTGCACTTGACCTTCGACCCCTGACCTTGACCTATGAACCCTAGATTCTCTAGATAATAACTGCCAGTCAGTAAATGTTTATATACAATGTACTATGTGCCATGAAGATACCTTGAACAATTTCCAAGGTACGGAGAAAAAAAGCGAAGTTTTAATATTTTAACTTGACCTTTTGACCTTTGACCTTTGACCTCATGACCCAAAAACTTTCACCAGAGAATCTTAATTGGGTAATACATGTATACACTAAGTTTCAAGAAAATATCTTCAGGCATTGCATAGATATGGAGGAAATAGTGAAATTTTACGTATTTGACCTTGACCTTTTGACCTTTGACCTTGACCACGTGCACCCAAAAGTTGATAGGCACAACTTCACCCCCTAATACACATACATGCCAAGTTTCATTAGGATACCTTAAAAGGTTTTGATAGTTACCCTGTCCACAAAATTTATTACGGACGGACGGAAGGACGGACAGACGGAAGGACGGACGGACGGACGGACGGAAGGACGGACGGACGGAAGGACGGACGGACGGACAGACGGACGGACGGACGGACGGACGGACAACCCGAAAACATAATGCCTCCGGCACCACTTTGTGGCGGAGGCATAAAAACTCATCAAAATGTGTCATATTCATAGCAAGTGTCATCCCTTTATCTCAAGGGAGATACATGTATCTCTCTAAAAGACAAATACATTTTTGTCGGAAACAGAGGGCAACCATCCTATTCATATTTCAGGCAAAATGAGATATATGTAAAATGTGAAGACCGTTCGGTAATTCAACCAGAGAGGATGTTGCAAACTATGGAAAAGCTGCAGAATTCACACAGAAAAGTGATGCTCCTCGTTCAGTTCTCCTCATGATAATTATTTTGCATCAAAATGAAATATCACTTTTATCACTTTATCTCAACAGTTACAGTTTTGCAACTGATTGACAAATTGCCCTACATCTAACGTAAAATCTCGACGGAAGAATTTAATGAATTTGAATAATAAAGCAGTACCCGCTGCCTGCTATAAGGATTAGAACAAACACTTGCTGTTGGGTGAAAGCTCGGTGGTCTAGTGGAGATGACGCCTGCCCGGTGATCAGGAGGTCGTAGGTTCGAATCCTGCTCGAGTATGTACGCCCATGATTTTTTATCATGGCTACTACTGAAACACTGATCAAATCAGTGCTTATTTATGTCGATGTAGGGCAATTTTTCAATCAGTTGCCATGAAAACATCTCGATGGAAGAATTTCATGAATTTGAGTTACAGTTTTTTCTTCAAATTCTGTACCTCTGTCTGTTTGATCTAACAGATACTACTGTCTTTCTCAGGCAAAATTAAGCTCTGAATAAATGAAGGCAAATATACACACAGGAAATTTTTGTTTCATTGATTCACGCAAGCAAAAACACTAAAAAGACAAACAAACAACAAACAAACAAACAACCAAACAGACAAACAAACAACAAACAAACAAACAACCAAACAGACAAACAAACAATCTAATCACCTATCTAACAATCTAACAAAGGGTAAGCCTTTCCACTTACAGTTTTCCAGCAAGTCTGTGATGTTGATGGTGAGACTGGGCAGGATGCGCTGGTACATCTTGTAGTCCTTGCCGAACCGGGGCATCTGGACTATCAGGCAGTCTGGAATCTGGGACCAGAGAAGGCAGACAGAAAGTGCAAAAAAAATTTAACAGATGGCAAAGTCAAGCATATGTATAGGGACATACAACATGTGTATGTGTACCTCATGTGTACAAATGGAACTGTATAATATGCGAGCCATGCAATCAGTTGTTGCCGTTGGCAATGCCCTGAATGCTACAGAAAGTTAAAAGGCTTTTCATGTGTATATCATATTCTCAGAGTAAATCTTTTAAGTCTCTTTTAGAGGCTGTTGCAGGAGTACCCATATATTACTAACTGCTGCAAGATTGTTTGGTCACTTCCTTTTTACCAAGCATGATATGCATTTTCTAGGAAGTTGGGTCTATGAAACAATTTCTTTTCTTTGATAAATTCCTGATTTGACTCCTGGCTACTCATATTCATTTCTCTTTTTCTGTGGAATCAAGTAGGTCTTTATTGTGTGCCGCATCCGATGTTCTGAAAATGTTAGAAGCTCACAAATAAAACCAGAAAACAAGGTATAGAAAAATACAGAAGGAAAGAAGTCACTTATAAGTTTTTCTTAGTGGAGAGAAGACGGATGGGAGTTAGAGTAAGCATCATTTATGTTGCCATGGTTACCTCCACAAACTTGAGCTCATTGTCCAGAAAGGATTGGTGCAGGAGCTGCTCCACGCGAGGCAGATCAAGGGAGTCATTCTTGTCCATGAAGATCTGGTAGAGATAGTGGGTGTCGATCTCTTTAGTGTCGCCATGTCTGTGAGGGAGGAGATTTTCAATTCAATTCAAACTTTATTTCATTTTTGGGAAAGAACATACACATTTCACTTCCTTTGGTAACAGAAAATAAGGTTTCACAAGTAAAACAAAGTACAGTGTGAAGAGTATAAAACAATTGTGGAACCTTGTGGTAGTTATACGTTGTCATGAAATCTAAAGTGTATCTAAATGTAATAACAATACGCAATTTTCAAAAAAATGGAGGGACCCAGTAAAAAGACAAAGATTGAAGAATAGTCAGATAGTCAGACAGACACACAATGAGATCAGAACAGAGAGACAGGCAAAGACTACTGATAGACTATCATGTACATATACTCAAACAAAATAACATTAATTGAAATCTGCATCAATAGAATGATTCTTCATCTTCATCATCATCATCATCATCATCATCATCACCATCCTCATCATCCTCATTATTCTCATCTTCATCATTTCCATCTGCATTATATCCTTCATCAGCATTGCATTTGTGGTTCCCATGGTTACCTGGTTTTGAAGAGAGGCTGCGACTTGAAGACATCCTTCAGCAGGGTGTGGATGAATTCCTCGGGGTCCTTCTCCTCGTTGGTCAGCCCTGGCAGAAGGTTCAGCTCGTCCAGTTTGAGGCGCAGGTTCCGGACACGGTCTGCTCTCACAAAGCCATGCCTTGGAGGGAAGAACAGGATCATTTAATTCCATTCAGTTCAAATAAGTCTTTATTTCCAACAGCACATTTTGGTTGATACAAGTCCAAGGAAAAATAGAATGTATACAACAATAGATACATTTACGTAATACATGAGAAACTAATGTTCAAAATAATTGTGTTACTGGAAAAAGAGAGGCCCATGTAAAAGACAACAGTTAAAAACAGTTCATAAACCGCGAGGCAAGGGGTACAATCATAAAATCTCCGTCAATGATAACTCATAGTCCAAAATCACACATCTCATTTGAGTGTGTAGCCAAAGAATGGCATATTGTTTCGTGGACAGCAGAGCCCCTTAACAAAAATGGCATGCCATGCACAAAGCATATTGAAAAAAATCTTTAGAACCTGTATTGCATCCTACGCATGAAGATAAAATTGACTTGACTCTGGCAATCTTATGATGTAATTCAAATCTTTTTTGTAGTCATATCTACCAATTTAATGTTGCTTTAAATCATGACTTTCACAGCATAACAATAATAATACAATAAGATGTAATACTTATGAGTTGAGTTTTTGGAATGGCAAGTTTGGTATGAAATTGAAAATGAATATCTTTTCTTTACACAATCATACATTTATACACAATGCCAGCATTCCAGATTTTCCTGTTAACGATGAAGAGGGACATACCCAACCTTGAATATTTCCTGTGTTCAGTAATAAAAGTGAGCTGGACACTCAGGAATTTAACAATACCATACATACACACATACATACATGTACATATGTATGCATAAATATATGAATATATATATATCTATGTTTATGCTTACATTAGTGCGTACATGTATATTGTAAACCCAGAACATATTTTTTTTGGGGGGGGGGGGGGGGTGGGCATTCAAATTGTGCAAATTTAGCGAGAACCCATATTTGTGAAATTAAAATGCACACAAAAGTTCTTGTCTACACTACATGTATATGCACTGAATGCCAGTGGCAATTTGCAAAAATTTCATGCTGCTAAAAAGGCTGACAGCTCCTATTCGTGATAATCTCATGTTAAGAATATTTGTGACCCGCTACAACAAAAGGATCCAAAAGTCGGGAAGGATAATTTTCTGAAAATGGCATGACATTATTCCCTTACTCTTCTAATTAAATTTCATATATAACACAACTCATAAAAGGACTCGGTTGCGGAGATATCGATGATTTTGTTAGCGCATGTCAAGTGGTTGAGGAAAACGCCTTCAAAGTTTTCCTTCCGACGCTATCATGATAAAGGGGAGGCAAGACAGTTTCCACCGCTTGACAATAGAGGGTATGCTCCTAGCAACGTCCGTGATGTTGATTCAAGCTTAGCACCAGCGGTCTACGCACGACCAATCAATAATCAGGATGCCATGCACTGACCAATAAAAATCACTCCCTCGTTGCTAGGGGCGGAGTCTAGCTGCGGCACTACATCCAAATCTTCGGACACGTTTCTGTTACGTTGAAAGTCGGAAAATCATGGCCCAGAAAAACACTGATTTCTTGCCTTTCCTTTGGTCATTTAGCTTCGAAATTTCGGCAGATGACAGACAAAACATTAGACTACAATATTGTGCCAAGAACAGAAATTTGACTGTTTTGACCAATTTCGGTGGTATGACTTTAAACTCGATTTTCTCGGCCCAGCCATCAGCGACTTTAGGATCCTTTTGTTGTAGCGGGTCACATTTCTTGTTTTACAGTATACGTATATGTACGTACAAATATAGAGTCATAACAAATTAATTTGTAGCACGTGTTGCATCTTACTTTCTGAGAGGATTGACGATCGCTTCTTTCAGAATGTTCTGGATCGCGCGAAACTGGGGAAGATCGGCCGCATCCCCATCTCTGAGGAGCATCCTGTCGAAAGTCTCGTTGAAGGAGAACATGCTGTACAGAGTGACGTCGAGGTAGCAGGAGTTCTGGTCCCCCTGGATGCCCTTGTTGCGCCCCACGCTCCCCCTGTCAAACCTCTGGGGCGAGATGTAGCCGGGTTCGATGGGAGAGTCAACCCCACCAAAGTCTGTGGAGAGATGCAGCGTGATGGGGGAAAAAAAGAATCACACACTCATATACAGAACAAATGCGCAAGAAGGGATGCCAAGAATTAGATATTTATTCATCCATGAATCACTACACAAATGGGGGAAAAATTAAACATTTTGTTTGTGTTCGTTTTACACAGATGTGCATTACTGCACTGAATGTAATCTCATTTGAGTGTAAAAATTGTTTGGGAGTAATGGATATTAGATATTTATTCTTTCATAAATCGTTACACGAATGGGGGTAAACACCCACAAATTTTGTTTGTTTTTTTGTTTTTTTTTTCATAGATGTGCATTCCTGCACTTAACGTCATCTCACTTGCTTGTAGATATTGTTTGGAAGTAATGGATGTAACGGGATATGAATTAATTTTTTATTAATTCAAAGAATAGTAATTTTCACAAAGACAGCATCATTTTTCAAATTCATTAGATTCTTCCGTCGAGATGTTTTCATTGCAACTGATTGACAAATTATTTACGTCAATGTAGGGCAATTTGTCAATCAGTTGCATCATCATTTTTGTTCTTTCAAAAAGCATCTCAGCTGCACTCTCTTCACTCTCCTTGACCTTGAAAAGACAATGCACATTTGAAATTAAGGGAAAAAACAACAACAATACGACTCACCAACACACACATGCATCCTATGGCAATACATTCCTCGTGCATTTCAGGTTTTATTACGTTATTTCTTATTGCATTGATTCTTTCTTTATTGCTCTTTTTTTAAATGATTTTTGGTTGTTGGACAGGAAATGTTCTTAATTGTCACATGTTCAACAAAGAAGAGAAATGCTGCACAAACCTTGGCTGGTCTCCCTACGGTAGTATCGATACGTGGCCTCGCCAGTCGGGAACCGTGAATCCGGCCGACACTGGGACAGGTAGAGGAATACCGCCCTCCCAGGGCGGCAGTTAAAGTACTGTTTGCCTTCGAAGCTCCCATCCGTCCCTCCAACGATGGGATCCTCCTGCAGCAGTCGTACCATACAGTCCGCATTTGTTAGATTTTGTTTTGTTTTATTTTCTTTTACTACCTGTGTCAGGTTCGCTTTGTATCTTGTAATATTTGCATGAATTGTTCTAACACCTCAATCGCTAAATATCTACTGCATATCTTCTTTTTTTTTCAATTTCAATTTCGATTTCAATTTCAATTTATTTTCATATTTTTTAATGAAAAAATACGTCAAATATAACAAATGTAATCATGAGCTTTATGATTTTTTTTTTTTAATCATGTCCAAAGTTGCAGAAAGCATCAAGGGAGCTTTGAACTTCATGAGGTGCCTCAGTTCATGACACTGAATTGAAATATAGGGCAGACATTGGAGCAAAATCACTGCATGCCTCGATCCTTGCATATCTCACAGCTTATACCATGACAATCACTTGTCTATAATTTCATTTAACCCGTTGAGGACGATTTGATTTTGCCACAACGAGCATTTCCCATAGACGTTTGCTTGAGTATACTCGGGACTCGTCCTCAACAGGTTAAGATGTGAGTTTCTGTTCATATTTTAACATCTCTTAAGATATTGCTGGTTTTACTTTGTTTTAGTTCAGTTGAGTGATATTGTCTATACTATTCTATAGTTTAGCAGTGTGCTAAAAAATTCTACAGTATGAAATATCAAATATTTTTAGCATTTCCAACCACCAAATGATAAAGCAATGCAAGATTTAAAACAAAAAGAAGACCTACAATGACAATCAGAATATGGAATGTCCAAACATCCCAAGCAACAGAGAACAAGTAATGCAAACAATTACTTAGAGAATTTTTGAGGATTAAGTAAGAAATAATGTTTAGTTCCTGCTGCTCCTATCAGTCCCAACCAAACGTGGTAGTAATAAAAATTTTGCTAAAACTTGAGATGGATTAAGATGCGTTCTCTGAATCATTGATTGCATGATCAAGTTGCGGTTAGACATAGTGTTCAAAAGACTTACAAGTTCGATGCCAGCAATCTCGCCATCCGGCCATTCGGGGACTTTCTCAATCGATCGTATGAGTCCCGAGTACGAGTTCCCACGCAGCCGGACTTCAACGACTGAGTCTACGTCGAGCAAGAGCCCCCCGTCCTCAGTGGTGGGGTCGGCGACGATGAGGTCCTTGTCGTAGCCCACGGGGCTGCGGTGCACGTCAGTCTGGGCCTGGTAGTAGACATCTTCGTCCTCTCCAGGGACAGTGGACTGGAAATCGGTCTGCTCAAAGAATTCCTTGTTGGCGGAGGCACCTGCAATTATGTCAGCATTATGGGCGGGTGAGCATTTCTCTTGCTTGTGTTCCCACATTGCAAGACACTAATCTTACATATTCGTAGGCTTCTGCAATATTTGATTTGCTCTCAGAAAAGCTCAATGACAAACACAGAAAGGATGTCTCGGCAAAGAGTATCCTCAGCGAATGATTGCTCCTACGCTGACATGCACATTTCTCCACTGTTCAACAGTCCAGGCTTGGTGGCAGACGGACTTTTGACAATTTCGATAATTTGTTATACTGCATGTGGACATGTGTGGTCCTACGTCAGTTGAGGTCCGACTACGATGACAACTGTGGTGACCACTAAGCCACTGATACAGACTCTTATGCTTCATTATGCTGAACTACACTATTGTGTACATGCTGTCCTCCCCGAGTGAAATTCCCCTTAACAATTGTCCCTCCCTCTCTCGCTCCCATAAACTGAGGTGCTTACACCACGGGAAGGGAAAGTGAAATATCGCAGACACATTGAAAGTTGTCTCAATGTCTAATAGATTGCCTTTGATGAATAACAGTCATCAATCTCACTCGCCTTGGTTTAAGCAGACATATGGCATGACAGCCTTCCTATCTCTGAGTGGCTTTAAAGTTACAATTCCACATCAAGTTGAAGGAAAGATAACTAGAGTACAGTTAGACAAACAGATTGATAGAGGTTTCATCGCATCCCATCTGAAATAAGAAGCAAATGAATTTTCAGAGTTGTGGTATCACAATCATATTTTCATGAAACAGTGATTTTTGTCACAAAAAAAAGCAAATTGGAAGTGGTGACGTCATCATCTTGCACGTCTCCCGCTGACCTGTACATAAATTTTCATAAAATTTCAATTCTTTAGTGAGAACTGAAGGAAGAATCTTTCTTCATTATGTAGACTAGTATGATAACCTTTCCATGATAACTTGTAGGGACAGGAGGTTCTAGTATACAAATAGTGACTGCTATGAGGGGCACAGTTAAAATTACGGGCCCAAGGTGATGTGAAAACCGTAACTATGCCCGAAGCGAGGCTGAGGGCATGGTTATGGTTTTCACATCACCGAGGGCCTACATAATTTTAACTGTGCCCCGAATATCAAGCAGTCATTATTTGTTTTATATACATAAAATATAGATTCCGAAATATAGATACCGAAAATATAGATTCTAGTCTCTTTTACAGCACTCGTAATCAATGCTGATCGACAGCGCAGCGCGGCGGTGGTATCATTGGTGCGTACCTATATGAGTGATCATCTACAGTATGTGTACAGTTCTAGTGTACGGGGTTGCGACTGTCTCCAAACCTATTTACAGGGCACAGTGACAGCTAGTCTCTTTTACAGCACGCTGATCGAATGCGCGGCGGTCGTATCATTGGTGCGTACATATGAGTGATCTATGTGTACGGGGTCGCGACTGTCTCCAAACCTATTTACATCAACTGTGCCCCTGCCCCGGTCACAGTAACTAAAAAAACTAAAAAAAATGATACTCCTACACTTCTTTAACTGTCTTGTATTTAATGTCTAAGTTTGATGACCGTCATTCATTACATTTCGTGACTTTCCTCGATTTGTTCAACCCATTGTGTGTTTTGAATTCCAACTGGCAAAGAAAACCTCATAGCCCCGTACACAAATGTCCAAAGTCCCTGGCACAGAAAGGGGTAAGAAGAATTGAAATGGCTGGGTGCTGTGCTTTAAAGCTAATGGTATCAATGGCACACCCACACATCAGATTTTCAATAGGCAAGGCACATGACAAAGTGACCTACGCAACAAAGTTCTGAAGTCACTTGCAGCTCTGAATGCCTTTTTAACACGCAGTGGGAGTCTCATTTCAATTAATGTATGTCATCATCGCCCTACTATTTCAAATAGGGGTTTTTTGTATCATCGATATCTGAAATTCTGAATAAGCATACATTTATGTCTCTGATTGCACATTGGTTTGTCAATTACAAGTACATTGTAAATCATCTTTTCACTTTGGAAAGATAGTGGGCGTGGCAAATGAAGAACCAAAACACATCTTGAAAGTGCACTTTGTACAGCTGGTACAGCAGTGACATTGTACAAAGGAAAGATAACTTCTCTGTACTGTCATATTTTTACTCAAGGAATTTTAGAGGCACCGTAACAATATACACAAAATTTTTTTAGTTTAAATTCAGATATTGGCAGAAATGTTATTAAGAGTGTTAGACTACCGATGACATCAAAAAATGACATTCCAACTTGATTCTCTGAATGTACACTCAGTACCATGACTCCTGATAAGAATTACACAACTTTGTGGGAAATTAATTGAAACGCTTGACCATCTGCACAGTTTCTATCTCAATATTTCTACACTTTTACACTTTAACAAGACAAGAAACCAATATCTGCCATAGCACTAATTTCCACTATCCCGAAATAAATTTTTTGCTATCAAATGAGGAACAAAATAAATGAAGTGAATAATGATGCATACACACGTTGGGATTTGACCTTGACACGACCTATCAAAATCATGCCAAGCATTTCAGTCAACACAGAGAAGGCATTCCACTCAAGGGTTACACTCTAACCCTTTACGTGTTTTGAGCGTTGACTGACTTAGAAACCCCCATAGCATTTTACATGCTGTCCAAAGTCCCCAGCCCTTAAAGGGTTAAGGGGAATCCAGTTGTGTTGTCTCTTGGTCGCCATGGATTAAGGAAGTAATTCTACATAACTAGATCAATGAAGCAGAGACGTAGAGAAACTGAAACTACCCCCTGTGCCACGTACCAATGGCCACACTCATCACGCTTTGAAATCCTATAATTCTCATCTGCCAATCAGCTGTCGAGTGGAAAAAGATAAGAAAAGAACATGTAGACAATAAAAAAAAATTCCCTACATTGTAAACTACTTTACAGATTGCGACTCCCCACACACTATTACAATTGCCACCGCCTGCCTATGATTCTCTTTAATCTTATTCACAAATATGCTTTTTCTGTGCTCTCAACCATTCCATATATATATATATATATATATATATACATATATATTTATATTATATCGATACACACATTACACAACAAAAAAGTACCCCCCCCCCCTTAATCACAATGGCATATTTTTTGAATGAATAGGTTTTGAGCACCACCACCAGAAAAAAAAAAAAATGGCAGGGGGTATTCCTAAACTTACTTTATAATAAAGTTTTGTGTGAAAATGAGACTGATATGTTTATACGCATGAGTGAGTGCACATTAACGGGGAATTCCAGGCCAGGTGTACAATGTAAGTTAGTCTGATAACAAAGAGTAAAATCTAACAAGCACAACAATGAAAATTTGAAAATGAAAATGCTATTCCTGGCCGACTACCTTCAAAATAATGATCAGTCAGATTTTAACAGGTTTTGAGACTGGGACATAAGCTAATGCATTTGATAAGAAAACTGGAAATTTCATGATTTTATGTACATACTATATGGCAAATTGTGAGGGGATGACATCGATTTACTACTTGCATTTATATTGACTAATCAAAAAAATGTTCTGTTTTCTGAAAATTAGTAAAACTTCATAATTTCATAATTTTCTTAATTTTCATCCAATTTTGATCAAACTTTCACTGTTGAACTTGAAGAGTTTTATTCTTTCTTTTCACACTATTTTTTTATTTGTCCTGGATTCCCCTTTCAAGAAAAAAATTGTCACTTGTCAAAAGTCACAATTTAAGTCATTTTGGCGAGGTCTGTGAAACAGTCTCTTGCTGGTGAATGTTTAAGTAATATTGTTGTAATATCATTCATTGTTTGACCCCCCCCCCCCCCCCATGACATATTATCAGTACATTCTAAGTAGCCTTTCTTGCTCTGGACATCTTTACAATGTGCTCACTCTTATGTTCACAAACACATGCAGTAGTATATTGATAATAATGTCTGATATAAATTCTTTCAATAATTGTAATACATTTTGCAGTTATAAGAGGGTTGAACACAGCAATTTCCCCTACACTTCTACTTACCAAACCATTAAAAAAAAAAAAAAAAGTGTCAGGATAGGTGTGAGGGGGGTTACGGGGTAGATAATAAAACAACAACATTTAAACATAAACAAGAAACAGAATGTCTCACAACCCCCCCCCCAAAAAAAAAAAAAAATATATATAAAAATAAAAAAAGAAAGAAAGAAAGAAAAACTCTTGTGACTTTTGAAAAGTGACCATTTTGTCTTTAATGTGTGCTCACTCATGCAAAACTGTACTCATCATTTTCATTTTCACACAGAAGTTCAGCAAAAAGTGTAGAAATGGCCGGGGGGAGGTTACCTTTTTGCGTGTATATGGGAAGAGATATGGGAAGCTACATAGACATGTAACATGACTCATGCTGGGCGAGGTCAATCATGGGAAATCGTCTCAGGAAACACATTAAAAACATCATAACAGCTCAAAAGCCTTACTCTCGGACGAAGAATCAATATTTATTGTAGATGCAATGAATGCAACATCACACTTTGAGGGGAATTACCACGGAGATGAATGTGATTGCAAAATGGTAGCATGCCTGGAAAAACACTGTTGATATTAATAACTGCATGATTCAAAACAAAGTTGGAGCAGTGTAACTGCTACCAAAACATTAAAATAAGATGCCAGAATGGGCAGCTAAAAATAAATGTCATGTCATACAGCTGTTAAAGTACTCAAAATCATAGATCTTATTTGTTATGGTCACAGGAAGCAGTACAAGCACAACCTATTTTGAACTGCAAACTTGCCTCAAGGGAAAAACTTTCCTGTAATATGAGGCATCCTGCTCAAATGTGTATTCACCTGTTGCAATGTTTTTCCTGCTTTGATTTGTTTTTAGAGACAGTGTTCCCATCCTGGAAGAGCAAAAAAGCCATTTTCATCACAGCACTAGGCACAGCAAATCTTAATTCAGGCAGACTTCAGTGATCATCTATTCATTTTCATTTTTATTATTTTTTTGTGTGTGTGCACAGCTATCATTAAAATCTCCAGGGCAAGCTGACCTGACCTGACCATGAACATCAACATAAACCTGCAAAAAAGTACACCCTCAATCTGAAAGGTTGTGATAATCATACCATGGACCTAGGGTTCATGATCACACCAAACATTTTGGTGCTGGCTTTCCCCGATGCAAGGCCTGACAGCACATTTTTGCACTTCTGGAAGGGGAGAGCGTGGTACGGAGACGAGTTCAGGGTTGAATAGCACACAGGCAGGGTTCGAAATTGGCGATGGTCCGCTGGCCATTGGCCACCCAAAATCATGTCGGACTAGCTAAAAATCATAAAATTCTGAAGTAACTAGTCCGTCTGGCTAGCCAAAATATTGCTTCAGTGTCACAATTGATTCTAAGTAGTCCGCCTGGCTAGTTAAAAAAAAAGTTAAGTGCGACCCCTGACACAGGTCAAGTGAGGTTTGTACTCTTGCACAATGCCATCGCCGATTGCACGGTGCATGACGAAACACTCTTCCGCTACATTCACTCATGCGCACCACATGTCTACCATGACGTGGGGCAGATACGATGTACATTAACTCATGCAATCAATCTCTCTAAATTCTTGAAAACCCAAAACCAAGTGTGGATATCCCTTCTCACTTTCAGGAAAGCATGAGCTACATGTTCAGATCAGATTACACTCAGTCTGTTTGCAGGGAGGATGAATCACTTGGGGAAAAAAAGTTATAAGATAAGACCCCACAACTGATGTCACTGTTTGTCATTACTTATGACGAAAGAATTTACAGCAGGTAAACATACATGTACAGTGTAAGTCATAGCCTCAATTTGTAAGAAAGCTCATTATTATGAATAGCAACATTGAGAAGAAAAAGATCTGAAATCAACAGTGATATGATATCAGTTAATTCATCTTCCCATATTTTGTGAGAATTTCCTTCTTTTTTTTCAGTTAATGTGCATAGTGATTTCAAGTGGCCCTAGATAAAAGCATTACTTCTGCTAGTTTGACACTCCATGACCACACATGCAATGCATGCAAAAAAGAAAAAAAAAATGAAAAATTAACTTAAATTGAATTGATGAATTAACTGACAAACATGACAAAATGATATGAAGAGAATAGTTCCGGGTTAGAAAAAAAAAAATTGAGAGTTCTACGAATTTAAAAAATTCACATGCTTTCATGAGACACTAAATACTGCTGATAATCATAAGGTGCAAATGATTCCGATTGTGTTACCATTGTCTCAAGAATTAAGTCTCCCAGTGATGGAAATCTTCATAAATTGTCTTTTTTTTTTTTCATGACAAATCAAACACGGGGAATTGTATCAGTTGCATGAACAATTGCAAAGAAGTTGAAATTCAGCAATGCGGTTACGGTAGCTAATTCATTAACCAGGAACATGATTCATGTATATAGAGGACTTTTATGGCTAAAATCAACGGCAGAGTTGTTCCGTTCAAGGATAATATCTTGTCATCTATGGCACATATCATGTAGATAAAAGTGATATATTACTGTTTTGTGAAAATCAACTCATATTTTCTGATGATTTTCTCATTTTTGTCTAAAAGTTGATTAAATTTTTAAGCTATATTGGTTTGATTTTTACTTTATTTTTTTCTTTTGACGAAGTAACTTGAATAAGAAGTGGCACACTGAAACAACAATATTTCTGGCTGTTGTTCATGCATGATTGTAATCAAAGCAATTGTACCAATGATATCAGATCATATCAACAGATGTGTACACCTGTATGAATTTATAAATTGATCTTTCCCCCCTTTCGGGTTGAGTTTCTTTGTTTATTCAACCACTCATAATTTATTTTTTGTCTTTTCCCCCAGATAAGCTGCATGGTGTCGGGACTGCCAATATTTGCACATCAAAGTCTGGGAGAGGATGTTGTAGATCAATGATATGCTCTCTGCGATTTTTGCAACCACACAACATGGTCCATGGGTATCATTGGCATTACATGGCTTGGTGGAGGTTGGGGGTACTTTGGTGCTCAAGATTTGATTGTAAGTTGTGCAACTCAGCAGTTTAACACAGGACACAAATTAGTGTGAAATTTTGAGGAAGAAAGATTTGTGGTGACACCATGTGTATGTAGTCCTTAACCGGATCGTTGTTTGGCAGAAGAGCCTAGAAAGAGGAGAAACGAAGAGGGAAGCGACATATGGGGGTTGTGAGATGGGCAAAAAGTGAAGAGTGGGAGACAGTAATGGGCTAGAGGTTGAAGTTGCACTAGTGGAGATGGTAGAGAAAGGAACACAGAGAGTGGTAAGGAAGAATAGTGTGAGAATCAAGTAGGATGTTCGGACATCGTTAGAAGGGGAAAGGTGAAATAGAAGGGAAGAGGAAGAGGAAGGTGTTGAATGTTGGAGAATCATGGAGATAGGGGAGAGCAGTGAAGATTCATGAAACCAAGAGAAGAAAAACGAAGTCGGCGAACAGTGTGGCTATGGAATGCGGAATCAATGGAGAAAGGACGAGTGTGAAATTTTGTTAACAAAATCAGACACTCTAAAAAGAAGGTTCTAACAGCAAATCCACATACCGATGAGTCCCAAAGTGGCATGCTTTACTGAGGCATCACAAGCTATTTTGGGTGAGAATTGGGATTTTGTTTCAGAGCTTCTTCTTTGTCACTTCTTTAATACATTATATGTCAATTATTTTACCTCCCTTTTATTTAATTTCCTTCACAGAAATTCACTTCAAGACATTCATACATTTGCCCATTTTTAGAGTACTTTTCATAATTCACATGAAATGAAAAATGCAAAAAAAAAAAAAATGTCTTTATATCTGAGTTGGCAATCAAGCATAAGACTGTAAAACAAGGAATGTTCGTGTTCATTTTGATTTGGCTGATTTCTTGAGAGCCAAGATTTGTGAAATCAAAATGCATGCAAAACTTCTTGTCTACACTACATGCACTGAATGCCAGTGACAATTCACGAAAAATGATTGTCACAAAAAAAGGTCGTTGACTCCAATTCACACATTTCATGCCCAAAAATATCTTGCTCTTCAGTATAAAATCAAACATCGGAGTCTCTGTCTCTCTCTCTCCCTTTTCTCTGTTCAGACGAGGATCATATAAGCAGCATTGTTTGTGGCCGTTAGAAATGTACATAGTGCCATAGCGATACACATTTATGCTAAAACTTCTTCTTCTTCTTTTTTTGTCTAGTGTTTGCAAGAGATGGTCAAATTTCGTGTTTGGTTTTCAGTATTACAGATTTTGTGAAAATTTTGTGAAAATGCAATGGCAATCAAGTGCCAGCCCAAGTCCGGATAACAGAGAGATCCAGAAGAGTGATGACGGCTGGTTTAACTGAGGTCAGACTGAGTTACGCAAGAAACATCACAGTCCCACAATTAGTGCAGCTTTTCTCTGAAACACCAGGATGTCCTGCCTGGCAATACATTAACACAGAAAAAGAAAGTTGCAACCAACTTTACGTGCTATACAATTGGTTTTTTTTTCACAAAAAAGTATGCTTAAATATTTCTCCTCTTGAACGGAAATGATATCCAAACAAATGTTTACATGTGGATTGAGTGCATGCAATGATATAAACAGAACATATCAGTGAAGTTTGAGGAAAATTGGACAATCACTTCAAAAGTTTTGAATTTGTAATGTTTTGGCATTACCATCACTGGATCAAGAGACAAAAACAGTTCATGACGTCACTGAGCG
This sequence comes from Diadema antillarum, assembly GCF_040938485.1. Lineage (NCBI taxonomy): Eukaryota > Metazoa > Echinodermata > Echinoidea > Diadematoida > Diadematidae > Diadema > Diadema antillarum. Next base: position 82,848 of record NW_027273000.1, read on the forward strand.
ACAATGAAACAAAGAAAATATTAAGAGAATTCAACATATTATTTTCATATTTATAGCATAAGGAAAGAGCACTTGACATACCTCTTTCAAAAATCAGGGGAAATAACATTACCCTTATTATATCAGAGAAGGAAGTCAAGGAAATGTGCACTTTTTTGTTATATAGAATGAAAAATATGATGAATTGTTGCAGTCTTCTCATCCAGCAATGGCGGCACCAAAACATTAAAAGTTTCAAATCTTTTCAACAGATTGTCCAATTTTCCTCAAACTTCACTTATGTGCTCTACTTATATTGCTGCATTCATTCAATCCACATATAAACATGTCTTTGGATATCATTTCCCTTCAAAGGGGAAAAATGTATAAAGAATACTTTTTGCGTGTGTGAAACATTCACAGCGTTGAATGGACTGTCTGATTTTCCTCAAACTTTATTGGTGTGTTCTACTAATATTGCTGCATTCCCTCAATCCACACACAGTACATTTCGGTATCATTCCCCTCAAAGCGCAAAAAGTAATTGAGGAGTATTACACAAGGGATATTATTGTCACGGAGCTAGTGCTGCTATTTTGGAATACACTGTGTACGTCATGCCAGACATCCCATTACTAATATCTAAAAAAAAAAAAAAAGTCCCGCATCATTTCTGTGATTTCACTCCAATCTAGACTGATGTGTGTCTTGTGTTGTTGTTGTTGTTGTTGATTTTTTTCCTGTCACTGTTGTCACTTACAAAACAGTTTTCTTTTAGAGAAAGATTATGGTTTCCTACATACTTAACATGTATACATACATCTTGAAAACAACTGAAATCAATCCTATACTGTATATACAATACTTCCTTTCGGGATTTCCTGTGAAATTATTGTGGTTTTCACATTTTGCTTTCCTTTTTTTTTTCTTCCAACCTAACGTGACTGATCTCAAGAAGTGAATGGTACTAAGAGCATTCTTCCTTCATTCCTCAGTGACAGTATATTTCACACAATCAATAAAATGCCACCAATGTGGTCACATACAAACTTTAATCGGCATTTTAGATCTTAGATCTTGAAGTTTTGAAAGGAGCAGTGGAGATACATGAAGGACAAGCATGCACACACACAAACAAACAAACACACACACACACTCACACCACAAGAAAGTAAGAGGTGTGTGCACGTAAATGTATATACCAGTACAGATGAATAAGAAAGAGATAGAGAACTGTCATGTGTGCATACAACGTATCATACTTGGAAAGAGGGATAGCGGCATATTAACAACACAGTGCATAACATAATACACGTGTATCAGTATGATGTGTACATTACATCAATGAATAAAAACGCAACTTGAATCGTAAATGATACGCAAGGATGCACATTATGTCGCACATACCTTGAGACAGGAGAGGGAAGGGGAATGACGGTAGCGAAATAGCGAGGCTCTGCCATCCGCCAAAGAAATTGTACATGGCAAGACAGTCTTGACGATCATCGATATTCGTTTGCGACGGCGCTGGCAAAACCACTCTCATTGTAAAACCACTAGAGTCCAGTAAGTTGTAATGTTGTGCTTGATGCCTTGAAAAAGGTAGACTACTAAAATGTGACTGCAGTGGGCGGCTTATAAATAGTGCCCAATAAGGTCTAGCTGGCCTAAAACAAATACTCAGCACTCCAACTGCACATGAGATGTTATGAATCAGCGATCAGCTGATTGCACATCACACAGTGCAAAGTACCATTCTATATTTGGCACGAGTCCCATGTTCTGGAAAACGACAGAAACCTCTCCCACCTCCCTGATGAAACGACTTATTGGAACTCAGCCAACGGTCTCCACGTGAAGTGTGCTCATGTATGGTCATGTGTCAACAAGCAGTGGTCTCAGTGTAGCAGACGCCCCGCCCCCATCCCCCACTTCATCAATGAGCATGGAGCACCCAGCCATGGAGACATGAATATTCATAGCAGCAGCAGTGACATTGGCTGTATGAGTGCCTAACTCATGAATATTCATAAGAGGGTGGGGCAATAGGGGTGATGTCATTCTAAAGAGGGAATTCCCCATGTAAGCCATGCTGAAATACAAGGATACTGCAGTACCAAATAAATCGTTCATGCCATACTGCATTTAAAACTGAACTGTCAGAAATTCCCTACGTGGGTCTGGCAGTACGCAATAAAGGGAGGGGATAGGAGGGAGGGGATAGGAGGAGAGGGGAAGGGGGAGGGGACGGGAAGGGGGAGGGGAAGGGGAGGGGAAGGGAGACGAAGGGGGAAATGGGGGACTGGCAGCTTCAGAAAACACAAGAGAAGACCACACCATGTCCACATCACTTTGATAAACAGAATGAAATCTGACCAAAAATCAGATTCAAAATAAGAATTTTCAAGTTCCACATTTCCTTACCATATGATGATATTTGTCATTCAAGTTGACTATGACCAAGAGAGTAAAATCAGATCAAACTTGTCTTTATCATAATCAAATCTAAAATAAGAAAGTAACAGACTTCAACTGTCTTTCAAGACCAAATCTCTTCATGTTGTTTATTTGATTTTACTCATATGAATAGAGCAAAGTTGACCATGGTATCAAATTGCACTTTAATAGGTTTGGGAAATAAAAGTGGTCATCCCATCAGCATAGAAACACTGACCACACAGCATGCCATAGGATCAAGCCATTGTTGTGCAAGTGGAAACCAGGACTTGACCACTGACCGCTGAACAATGTCATGGTGAAGTGTCCCGGAATGGCATTATGTAATGCCCGGACAAGATGCACCATATCCCACAACACGTTTACTTTTGGAACCGGCTCTTTGGTAAAAATTGACTCAAATATAATACTGAGTTGCTAGTTTGCAGCAATTAATCTATCCAGGCTGGGTCCGGAGTGCATTTCATGTCCAAATTGAGAAGCGATACTAGCAACTCACTACCGCTTCATCCTATCACTCCAAAGTACAACTATGGGGACATGTTCACACAACATTCCTCCTCCGTAAGCAACTGACATTCTTTAGTAACATGGGTAAACATAGCCATATGTTCCATGAGCCCAAGTCTTTGAGTGCCACCGAATATACCAGTAGCTGTTTTACTCATCCCACTGGGGACAGATTCCAATAATCTTTAGTACACATAGACAGTTGTCCTTGTGTCCTACCAAGTTAGCAAAAATCCAGTGAACCATGCGCAGACATTTTTTTTTTCACTTATATGTACATATATGATAGCACATCATAGTCCCACATATTAAATATTATGTCTCTGCCTGAAGCATGCCTCGTATAAATCCCTACCCATCCCATCATTCCGACAATATATGTATCAGTATTAGTAGACCTTGTCGACCTTTTTGAGTTCATGACTTTAGACTTGTACATACTACATTGCTCAAATTACAGGAGACAAACACATTTTCAATTTAGCAACCAGGCTAGCTATTGATATGTTACCCATAAAAAGCAGGCAAATGATGAAAAAAAAAGAACAGAAAAAAAAAAGTTTTTCTTCAACACACACACTCTGCTCTGGCAAATGATGACATTTTTTTTGGTGCCATAACATCTTGATTCCCCCCCCCCCCATTAATTTTTCAATGTGAATGGAGAGGTAAAACATTAGTATAGTATCTTAAATTTGGTGATATTTTTTATTTACAACAGACCCTGTCCTGTCCACCTTCGTATTTTGCAAGAGTCTCACAATTATACTTTCTTTTTTGCTCTCTCGCTCTCTCTAATCCTGAGAATGATGAACAGCTTTTGGGACTTGGGTACCATCCAATCCGAAGAACTAGTCGGTGTATACTGTTCCTTCACTTGGACGAATGCAATTCCGATTCAATTCATGTGTACCTCTCATCTGCTTAAGTTTGTATATCCTGGAAGAAAACACTGTAAGTCACAAGAACGGGGAATTCCTTTTCATGGCACGTATCCTCAAGGATTAAAGCTGGACTGCAAATAGGATGTTTGAATTAAATATTTCAGTCACTGCTAGTATGCTTTGTGTCTTCATTCAACAACAACAAAAATATCAATGATTCTTGAGCTAAGTTTTTTTTTTCTTCGCAAAAGATAGACAAATTGCCCTTCTTTGACATTACCAAAAACTGATTATTCAGTGTCTGAGGAATTACTAATAGTCATGATAAAAAATCTAGGGCATACACATTTGGGTGCAATTCAAACCCAAGACCACCTGATTGATAGTCAGGCATCATATCCACAAGATCAATGTATGCCTATGATTTATCATGGCTATTATTTCATTGGCAATTGAATAATCAGTGTTTATTCCAGAAGGGCACTTTGTCAATCAGTTGCAATAAAAAACACTGTGATGCAAAAATTATTCATTTGCATAAATATGCATGCAGTACATGTTCCTACAAGGGATTAGAGCCATCACTAGCTATGGGAAGGATGCTAAGTAGTTGAGTGGATATGATGCCTGTCTAGCAATTAGGAGGTCATTTGTTCAAGTCCAATTCAAATACTGTATAAGCTGTCATATTCGGGAGGGTTTAATTTCAGCAAATTTCGCAAATCACAGTCGGATCGCAAATTTAACAACACGCGAAAATGTCTCCATGCGCTGTGTTAATAGAGCATTAATGTAAGTGTCGGCGTCAATTCGCGAAAAACAACACCTCGTGAAAATGTCTATGACCTCGTCATTCGGGAAAATATCTGCACACGAAAATTACAGCATATACAGTATGCATGCCCATGATTTTTTTTTTTGTCATGGCTGCTACTAAAACGCTGAATAATCAGTGTTTATTCACATCGAAGAAGGACTATTTGCCAATCAGTAGCAATAAGAATAAAAATGATATCAATGTGACATGATAACAGATGAATATTACTTCAATGTACAAACTTTGGTGTAAAAAAAAAAGACAGTACAGTCGAAAAATGTGCTTTTCTGCACCATATTCACATCAACTTGAACATGAAGAGATCACTAGAGTGAAATTGCTTCAATGAAATTGGACACAGAAGAAGGAAGTTACAAAATTTTGAAGTTTCATATGTTCCCACAAAGAAAATTTCAGTGCAAACCACAGGCATAATCTAGAAGAGGAAATGATGCCAATAGCTCACAACTGTACATACAAAATTGTTACAAAAATCACATACATGTATTTAGTCAATAATCTAGCAATCATAAACCCCTTTCTGCCTAAAAGTCATCATTGCTAGGTTTATACTTACTCAAAGACTACAGTAATCCAGTAAAAAGAATACAACTTTAATATTCTCATTACTTTCATGTAAAAAAAAAGGACAAAAAATGAAGATATAGGTGCACATCAATGGAGATCTGTATCTGTCAATCATTCGCTCACTCTGTGTTACCAACGATCTCACTAAATTTGTAACCAATGATGTATAAGCTACCTTTGTCCATTATGTTTCAGCTTTTCATTCATTGGTACATTCGCTTGTTTGTCTGCTTACTGGTATGTTGATATGATGAATGAAATGTGTGAGCAAGTTATCAAGGCAAGAGCCAATGTGTTGAACTTTATTTATCATACAGGTGACTCAATTTCTGGTGTCTTCTAATTTAGATTGTCACTGAATTGGGACAAAGGTCTTAATCTCATGTAATCCCTGTATATCCCAGCTCAGATCAGCAACTCTAAACCACAGTGACTAAAGTCCAATTTCAAACTTCAAGGTACTAGCCCACATTTGCAAACCCAGGAAAATCAAAACTGCATAAAACAGGTCCAATATGACTTCAAGTACAAGTTATAACAGTAACATACCTCACCTGTTGCTCTTTGTCTATACCATTCGATAAAAGAGAGAAAATCATCGTTTTAAAATCAATTTTCAAACCGGGTCAACCCGACCCAAAATCGAATTACGAGCGCCGGCTAGCTACGTACATGTAACTTACACATGTATCGCATGCATGTAGTACGTACATGGACCGGAGCTAGCGAGCGTTATACGCATGCATACGGTGCATTTTCATTTATTTTTATGAAAGTAATGGACTAATTGGAACAAAATTTTGCACAGGCGTTACTGCAATCATACCCAAACTCCATGCTGACTATGAGACCAATTGCTGCAGGTTTACAAATGTGGGCTAATACCTTTAAGCATTAATTGCGACGAGGAGGGCAGAATAAAATGTTGCCCTTTGATTTCAAAGAAGCGCAATGATCGGCCTTGGTCTAAACTACAGTTTTGAGAATTCTGTTGGTATACACGTCAATTTGATATATTTTTAGACCGCCCACAGCATAACTACAGTGAGAGGGGAAGTACTTGCTACATTCTCATGCCACAACTAGGCCTACATACCTTTGAAACATGCCATCTTTATCACTATCTATGATGACACTTATGTCAGTCCAACAACAAATGTAAAATCAGTCTCTGGCAGCCGATTTAAATGTCCAACTCTGCTAAGGAGATACATTGTACCTCCACCATAGAAGAAAACAATCAGTTCTGCTCTTACAACATAAGATGCTTGGCATATATTCTATACTTGGTGTCTTGGAGGGATGGTAAATACCCTTGGGAGGGAGACAAAATTACAAAAGCAAAAGTAAACTTCAGAGGTTTTTTTGTATCGAGCAAAATTAGAAATAATTCAAAGGTGCAATGGAGGGGACTATTCCACTGCGTGATTATAAGCAGGATACAGGTGTATCAACAAACTAGATGATTTATATGAACAGGAAAAGCTAGGGTGATATTATGCAAACAGCCAAAGACTGGAGCACAAAGAATGCAATAGCTCTTGAAGGATACATACATGTGTATATAAGTTAATTTTATCTGCATGCAAATAAACAAGATTTATTTTTTTTAAACATTTTTTTTGGAAATTTGTATGAATCAAGCAATTTCAGTCTTTTTTTATTTGTATTGTTATGAGATAACATTTTTTCTATTTTTCAAATCTATTTTATCTTTTTTTAAGCAGAAGATTTTGAGAGTGTTGCCAGTAAATTACTGATTTGACAACATATTATACACAATAAATGAAGCTTTCATGTACAATTGTATCACACAACTTACATTTGTGGTCACGCGAAAAGACACAAGTCATCAGATACAGATTTCTAACATCAGAGGTACTTGATACTGTCAAAATCTGTCCTTTTTTACACATTTGGTAGATGTGACAGTCAGTCAAAAAATTGGGAAAGGCAGGTACTCTAAACAGTGTAAGGGCACTGTACTGTGCAGTTGGGGGCTATTGAAGCACATTAACTTGTACCTTTGTGCATAGGACACAAACGGGGGATTTCTAAGTCTATAAATAGCACCTAATATGATGGAATCATCAGATCGTTCTAAACCTTGGCATACAAAGTATATATCGAACATAATTTTAGGCAAGGAAATTTCAACATACCGATATTACTGCTCACTGGTTTATGCAAGTCTTGGGGTGTTTTCACGCACAATTTCATGCAAAATATGTTAAGACAATGAAAAAAAATTAACCTTGGGCAAAAACAATGACTCTCAAAAAAAACCCTGGTATTCCATGAAATAAGGTCATATAGACCGATTCGGGTTCGTTGAGGGCAGCAGACAATTTGTGGCACTGGGCGCAGCCATGAGCTCATTTGGAGGTGTCTTAGCCGACCCCCCCTCCTCTCCCACACCCCAGGGCAACATGTTTATCACGCACTTGTAACAAAGGTTCGCGCATTAAGCAAGCATTCGCGCACTCAGTACGAGACGCCTATTGGCTAAAACGACCATGCATCAGTTTTTCATTCCGTGCGCTGAAGGGAGTGGGGGAGAGAGGAGGGGGGGGTCGGCTATTGAAAGACACTTCGTTAATGGCGCTGCCCATGCCAAAAATACACATAGCGCGTCACAGAATCGGTCTATAACATAATCATCATTATTGACTATTTTCAAAATGATCATCTACAGAAGGCAAAAACAGGAAAACGTAGGTCCTACATTTGTGGTTACTACGCTTTGAAGTAGACTGTGCAGTTAAAAAAAAAAGTGACTTGCACTTGTAACAAGAATTCGTGCACTTGGCAATTGTGATGTTTTTGCAAGCGTTCATGCAAGAGATGAGAAAAAAAAATTATGGTGTATTAGTGCACAGCCACTTTACTACAGTTACCTACATGCCTACTGTAAAAGTGGAAATGTTCGCGGTGTTGAAATTTTGTGAAAGCACACAAATATTTTTGCTTCCCATATGCTCCGGTAGTTGATGTCTTGATTCCACAACATTAAAAACATGGTAAACTCTTTCTACCCGGCTGAGCGGGAAAAATTAGATGCACCAAAATATCCATTCTTACATTATGTGTTTTATTGAATATGCTCTGAATTGAATATGATATTGCACAAGAAAATCACGCAGATAAAAGTATGTGGTTTTAATGCACTGCTAAAATGCCTCATGTAGATAATAATGGGGTATGGCACCATGGTAAACATTACGTGTCATTTTATGCAACAAACAGGAAGCCATGATATCCATTCGAGACTCAATGACGGCATACCATGTCGCAAATGGGGTCATAAAAGGGCAGCAAAAGTAAAAGGATATTTGTATACACCCTTGGTGTGGGGTCAACCATAAATGCACACTTGGAAAGACAACAACAAATGCACAAAAAAGCATGACACATTCAACAGGAATGTGCAATGGTGTGGGTGAAAATATGAGTGGGAGGCAGTTGTGTGCCAGTATCGGTGTGTGTGTGTGGGGGGGGGGGGGGGGAGGGGTGGGGGTGAGATGGGGAGGGGTAGGAGGAGAGGGAATAGTATACCAACATCATGCAAATGGACTATAAAAGTTTACCAATTTTCATTCTTTTTGACAAGTTCCTTCCTATCATCTTAACTTGTCACTGAGATATGTTTCAGGCAAATATTATTCTTCATGATGAGTGCTCATTTAATGTCCTACAAAAAAAAAAAAAATTCTCTGAAGTTCTGTTTGAATTTCCTTTGCGATGAAATTTCGTTCATATTTCCTTTACGTCATTGTAACAGTGAGACATCATAAATCGTGGCAGAGCTTAGACTATTACGACTTTGAATTTTAACATCTTTAAAATCTTTCATAAATCTTTAATACAATGTACAGTGTATTTATATTGGCACATATAATCTATTTCAATCCTATGAGGAAATGCCAGCTACTGTAAATGGTAGTTTTGGGGAATTCTGATATAAGAAACCTAAAAATGTTGTCTGACAGTCCATATGATATGTTCTTCTACATTTTGTTCACATGTTTAATGTTTTTAACATATTTATCTGTTCTTAAACAGACTTTGATCGGAATTCAAATCAAAATTTGCTTTAAAATGTGAGTTTTACCACTAGTTTCTAAATTTCAATGAGACATCAGGGTGGTCCACAACTTGAAATTTGAGCATGTTGCAAGCTCAGAATCTGAGAATATTGCAGAAATTGAATATGCGCGGAGCGCACACAATGAGTACATAGTACTCAATATTTTGCTGCTTATCTCTTTGTGCTGCTTACATTCAATGTTCTCTCTCATGTTTTGCACACAAATATCTAAGTACCAGGTAGTTTGATGTTTCTTATGTTATGCACATGTTTTGCACATTTTTGAATACTTTTACTTTGAGCTTGTTGCAAATTCTTGAGGATGTTGCGTAGCATGTTGCTGGCTTTTTAGGATGTTGCACAAGAATTTTAGCATGTTGCAGCAACATGCTAAAACCCCTCGTGGACCACCCTGAGACATATACTATAACAAACTAGAAATGTCGCTACAGCGACTGGTATGCCTCCGCCATAATGCATGGTTCTCCTAATAGGTCTATAGTACAATGTCTTGACAATGTGTGATGACAGTTTCACACAAGTGGCAAAATATTAAAATGACAGGTTTGCCACAAATGTGCTGAATGTTCACTTTCCTAGAGCTAGGTTCAATTGGATGAATGATTAAAATGTCAGAGTGCAGGTATTTGGGGAACTGATGATTTTTACTTGACTTTTGACCCATTTATAAGTTTATGCATTGAGTAATTTTCAAGGTTTTGAGAAAAAGTATAATTTCAGTATCAAATGGTAAAATAGTATTATCTAAACCTGGCCTTTGACCTTTGACCTCACAGTTCCAAAGAAATCACTGTTAGGTAGAACATGCATAAATATGTAAGTTTCATGATGATACCTTGAGTTACTTTCGAGATATGGAAAGTGCAATTTAGCACTTTCACTTGACCTTTGACCTTTTGACCTTTGACCTCTTGGCAAGAAACTTCCCACAGAATATATATTGGGTAATACATGCTTACATCAAGTTTTTTAAAAAATCCTTCAGGCATTGCATGAGGAAAGTAGTGATATTTTGAGGAGTTGACCTTGACCTTTGACCCCCTGACCTTTGACCCATGACCCCCAACTTCCCTAGATAATCACTGCCCATCGGTACATGCATATATACTAAGTTCCATGAAGATACCTTGAACCATTTGCGAGATATGGAGAAAAACACGAAATTTCAACCTTTTTTTTCACAAAATAACCTGTGACCTTTGACCTTTGACCCCGTGACCCTAAAATCCAAATAAGGTATTATCCCCCCAGGATATACCCTCATACCAAGTTTGATGTAAAACCACCACACGGTTCTTGAGATATCGACAAAAACAAAACGGGACGGACGTACGGACGTACGGACGTACGGACGTACGGACGTTCGGACGTACGGACGTTCGGACGTACGGACGGATGGACGGACGACCCGAAAACATAATGCCTCTGGCCACTTCGTTGGCGGAGGCATAAAATGACGGGAAAACCCTACATCCCCACTATGTCCCATTTTTCAGGCACACCCAAACATACACTTTTTTTAATTTTTTTTTTGCATGGCAGTAAATCTCCCCTTCATTGGATGAATGGGACAGTCCTGAGGGCACAGATACCCCTCATCCTGGAATTTCCTTTGGAATACTCTAGAAGCGCCAGGACAAATGCAGCCCATCAAAAAAAGCTGTCGAAACCTTATTAAGGAATCAAATATATTCCTTTAGATAAAACTTCCCTTAATGATATTTTTTTTCCAAACATAAACTAAACAGATACATTGTTGTCAGTCATACGAAGTGCTCCATTCCAAAAGTGCATACTGAAAATCATCGGAGTGGAACAGGCAAAAACAGCACTGCTTAAATAAGCCACAGCTGTAACAGGAAAAAGACTATTTTGTTTACCACAGTGTTGTTGTTTTGTTTCAATCTCTCTATCTCTCTATATCTGTCATTTACCAATTCCAACTGGAAATTTTCCATGCACAATGCAAATATGGATAGTCATACAGCCAAGAGCTTATTTACTACATATACTTTGCTTGTTTTGTTTGTTTTATTTTCCATCTGAAAAGATGAGTGGATAGCCTATATGCAGCTGCACTATTTGGTCTTCCATTTGGTCCAGTTGGAGGTAAGGCAAGACCATTTCACCGGGTTATGCAGTCACCCTGCTTTTTACAATGAATGGATGAAGTGGGATCTTTTATGTGCAAGAGTTGTGACTCTCTCACACAAGGGATCTCCATTTTATGTCCTTTTCAAGGGCCAGAGTATTTTGCCTCTTTCTAGAGGGGACGATACGATTACACATAAGTAGGCAAGGGTACAGTTTCCACCATGAAGCGGAATGTTAAAATTGTCATTCAAGTTGTCGTCGTAGTTCCTTTCCGTTCTCCATTTAATTCAAGCGAACACACATACAATTGTACATCTTGTACACATACGCACATAAGGGGTAATCTACAGAGCATTAGGGTATTCATCCAGGACAGCTTAAAGAGGAAATCCACCCCAAAAATAAATAAACTCTAAAAGAAAGAGAATAAAATCCCAACAAAACGTTCAAAAAATAATGATAATAAGTGGATAAAAAATTGATAAGGAAGATATGACATTTTGAAATTTCACATTGGGGGGGGGGGGATTTCTTCCCCAGTCCTTATAGATATTCAAATGTGTGAGTTGATGATGTCATGCCCGTACAATTTTTCATGTATATTACATATGAAATTCAGAAAATTGTTACTTTCAGGTTATATAGGTAAAGGCATATTTCCACACCAAAATATATCAGAGTTAACATTCATTCCTTCTATTTTGGGTGGCTAGCAAGTTGAGAGCCCGACATCATCAACTTGCTGATTGGAGTAGTCATAAGAACTGATAAAGAGGCGTCTTTATTAAAAAAAAAAGAAATTTCAAAATGTCATAACTTCCTTATTTCTTGAACATCCAACTTCAATAATTTTGGCACTGTTTGGAGGGATTTTTTTTTTCTTTCTTTATGAAATCGATAGAATTCTGGAGTGGATTTCTTTTTCAAACCTTTGTGTGCCTACAGCATTTTTAGCTGAACCTTCCACGTCAATCCTTTGACCTGGATTAAGTAGCAAAAGTCTACCCTCTCTGATGAGTATGCATAAATCCTCAGCTTTCCTTGAATAGTTTTTACAGAGGAATTCCAGTACAGTTATAACTTAATCTGATAAGAGCGAGTAAAATGTTATGAGCACAACAGTCAAAATTTTATCAAACTTGGTAAAAAGTTAGGGAAGTTATGAAAATGTGAAGTTTCACTAATTTCTGCATATGTTCTCATACAGTTGCTATGAATATGCACATGAGTGAAGTGACCATTTCATCACCTCTCAGTTTTCCCTTGATCGTGTACCAAAAAAAAAAAAAAAATGATGAAAATCCAATGTTTCTGTTATTAAAGTATGAAACATGTTATTCCTGGTTGAATAACTCCAGAATACTGATCAGTGACATATATCAGGATTTAAGACTGGAGAATTAATGGCACTTGAATGGAAAACTGGAAATTTCATCATCATGTTCAAACCTTATGGCAAGTTGTGAGGGGATGGCATAATTAATCACTATTGTATGCATATTCACATTGACTGTTCAAGAACTGTTTCCTGAAAAAAATAGTGAAACTTCAAAATGTCATAACTTCCTTATTTTTTCATTCAACTTTGATCAAATGTTCATTATCATGCCAAAGAAATTTTACTCCTACTTTTCAGATTAACTTTCAACTGCACTGAAATTTCCCTTTAAAGGGACGGTATAGTTTTGGCTGAGATTGGGGATTCAGATTTGAACTCTGTGTGAGATAATGAGAAACCACTTAAGTAATATTAAAAAGCATGCAATTCTAAGAGGAATTCAGTTTATTTTATGAAAATTGGTTTTTAAATGGTTGAGATACAAAAAAGTAAAAAAAAACAGTCCTAGTAAAAGGTGGGTACCCCTTTCATTAGGACTTCTTTGTTTTTGGATATATCTCAACCATTTCGAAACCAATTTTCATCAATTAAACATTGAATTCTTCTGAGAATGTATGCGCTTTTACAGGGCTGCATACTAACCCATTTTTTTCTACTGGTCTGACCTGTCTGTCAGACCAGTAGGTACCCAGTTTTTCTGTGTTTTTCTGGTCCATTCCTGAAAAAGATACTGGTTTAACAGTGATTTTTACTGGTCCTGGACTGTTGGACCAGTGCCAGTGTGCAGCATTGGCTTTTAGATTTCATCGGAGGTTTTTCGTTATCAAACAAAAAAGTTGGAAACCCAAAGCCCCATCTCCACCAAAACTATATCAGCCCTTTAAGTAGAAAACTGGAAATCAATCATGTATTCCAGCAACCTCACCACATTTGTAAATAAGCACATTTCTCTCACATGACTCACACAGATCATTACACTAACAACCATTAAAAATTTGACATTGAATTCATATGATTTTATAGAATGGGTAGCGAGAATCCTGCGATCTCATTGGTCGAGAGCTTTGTGTTGATTTTTACTTGCCGCACGCTGAGTCACAGTGGTAAACACGTTATCGCGCACTTGTAGTAAGAGTACGCGTACTTGTAACAAAGATTCGCGCACTAAGCAAGCGTCCGCGCACCCAGTATGAGACGCCTATTGGCTAAAACAACCATGCATCAGTATTTACTGATGCATGGCTGGCCATGCGTCAAGTAAAAACTGATGCATGGTATGTGTACACCACGCCAAAAACGAAATGCATCCAGTAATTTTGTCATCGGGTAACACGATAGAAAAATGGGTTTTTGGCAAGAAAATTACCCATTCTATAAATCAGATGACGCACATGTCTTTTCGTGCGTCAGTCGGAATATAGTGTGCATGCGGTAACTATGGAATTTAGCCAAACCAACGAGGCGAAGTCGAGTGGGTTAAGCATTCCACAGTTACCTTACACACCTTACACACAATTCCGACTGACGCACTCAGACCTGTGCGTCATTTGTATACTGGTCAACATCAAGCATATTAAAGATGGTTTCACAAACAAATGTGGCAAAGTTCACAGACTGTTAGTAAATGTATCTATGAATTCAGTATACAATGTACATTGTGTATGATTTTGCAAGGCATTCAATATCACACAATCTATTGCACAATAAGAACTGTTCACCATGCTGTGAAATATGTTTTTTGTTCTTAATTTTATAACTCCGTATCATTTACAATGGCTGAATCTACCATGTCAGCCAAATTCTTGAATTGCAAAATTTAGAAATGACCTAGACCGATGAACATCGTTGACTAATATTTTTTTTATCATTTTTTTTTTCTTTTCTGGCAAGCTTTGAGTGATATTTCTGCATGTAGTGCGTAAAAATCTGTCCTAAAGGATGTTAATTTGTTAGTTAGTTTAAATGTTAATACTTAGTTTGTTTGTTTGCTTGTTTGTTTGTTTGTTTGTTTGTTTGTTTCTAGCACTGCAAAGATGACAAGACCTGTCCTGTACATATCATTGTTCCATAGTATAATATTATCTGTCATTTGATTTTACAAACTGTTCCACTATCACACAATCACATTTTGTCCAATCCAAAAGTTACACTTGACTACTCCACATACAGTTGTAATGTTATGCTATGCGATGCAAAAGAGCACAATATGGACAAACGTGTATGCTGTATGCAATGCACTCAGCAGTGAATTGTCCAAAATTCAACCCCATATGGATGATGAGAAAAACTCCTACAGCACGAAGCTACGTACATACCTTGGACAATCAGGTTGGCATGTTCCACCAAGCCTGCCTCCAGTAGGATCTTACAAAGCTGCATCCCAAGGTTATGTCCAGGATAAACACCCTCATGTCTGTCGACCCAGTCCCTTAGCAGGAAGAAATTCCTCTTGCTCATCTCACTCCAACCTTTGAAAATCCTGTCGCGCTTGGTCTTCGGGACGTCGAGTATGGCCGCCAGGTTGATGGGTTGGCAAGGTACTTTCCCAATTTCTGCTAAGACAACAGCAGTTGTAACATCTGAAAGGGAAAAATAGATGCAGACACATATACAGCCACATTCAGTCTCCTATATCCACATTGTATTTCAACCACAATTTAACAATACACAATGTATTCACTGGGTGAGTCCACATCAAGCACTGCAATAGATATGCCTTCATTAAAAACCCACAGGCTTCCCTGGTTTTCCTGAATTTTTGTTGATTAAAACACATTTCACAAAGTGTTTGTTGAATTGCAGTTCAACATAATCCCTCATTATGCAATTTCTCACATGTTTGCAATCATGCTTACTGCCAAACTTTGGATAAGATCATAAATACTAACAAAGAGAGAATGCCAGTAGTACCAACACAGATACAAATGCATCAGATTAACATCAAATTTGTTTGTGGCTTTGGATGTTGCTGACCCTTTCGTAAGGCCAATATTACCCATCATTATCTTCAACACAAATTTACACTTGAATGGTAGTTGATATCAGATAGGCACTTTAGTGCATTGAAGCTCAAAACAACCCTTGGTCTTTTACATGATGCTCAGCATACTACACAAGCTGGATTTTTCATGATTTTTCACTGTATTTTCATTTTCTTGAATCATATCGCAAACAATGTGCAAATATTTTCTTAAAATCATGATGATGACAATGTGTGAAGATACCATTTCCAAAGAACTGAAGAAAAAAAAAAGCCATGCATGTGCCAAGCATTTTGTGAGGACCATGATGTTGTAATATGTGAGGAATAGCAATACACTAGTACAGTACTTTGAATAAAGAACACACTACTTGTTTATGTGCAGGGAATCATCAAGTAAAAATATCACAGTACTGGTGCTCTTTCTTTTAATGCACTTTTTTCATTTCGTGAACGGTGAAGTGAAAATTACTACATCCTAATAACGGCAAAATTAAAATTAACAACACATGGAAATACCCATCAAGTAGCAATTCATAAAAGTATCTGTATATGAAAATTTTAGTTATCATGGTATACTGTAAGATTCCTTAAAAGACACCAAATATATAAAATCACATGATACTGTACATAAAGTACACCTCTCTTCGTCCTCATTAAGTGCAAAGGTCAGATACAGGTTAGCATAGCTGCATCATATTTTGGATTTAAAAAATTCATTCTCCAGTAATTAGTTGAAAGACTCTCATATGTTTATACATTTTCTGACTATTTCAGAATGTTTGCATGTTTGACACTCCACAATATTTTGAACTATTTGGAAAATGGCATCACTTTATGATGACTTTTTTCTTAATAGTTGTTGGAAAATGATGTCACAAAGCAACTGTGATATCAGAAAGGATTTGTGGCATCGCATGCTGCTCTGTATGGTCACTTTGTGAAATGTAACAAAGCAATAGTGACATAGCAAAGCAATTTTGACAAATGTGCTGCTTCATACGGTTACTTCATAAAATATCACACAGCACTAGTGACATCCCGCCCTGCTTCATACAGTCACTGTGGACTCCATCCACAACATCGCATCCACTACAATACTTTTTGCCTCATAATTTCCCCTTTTTTGTTGTAAAGTTTTTGATCTAAAATACAAAACATAAAACTTTGCCTAATTTCAAGTTCCTGGTTTAATCTAGCCTTTTGACAAGGCCTCGTGGCTGAAGATTGAGACTAACTTGCCACACCGAGCACTGCGAGAAAGGGTTGAACGCAAGACCGAGTGGCGCAGCCACGAGGCCTTTTGAAACCTGGGTTTTTTTCCCCACCCAGTTTGGGTGAGAGGGATTTCCACCTTTAACAGAGATGTGCATCAGAAACAATGATTCTTAATTACCTTGTGGAATGAGCTGAGGTGGTGCTGTTGCTGGTGCCGGTGCTGGTGGCCATTTAGGCTGCCACAGGTCTTCTGCCTCTCCTGCTGCTGCAGCCTCGCTCGTCGGGGTGGAGCAGGGCCAGAGCAGGGTGGCTGCGTCGTGGCAGCCGTACCTCTGGAGCACGCTGTGCAGGAGCTCGCGGCCATTGGAGGCACCGTCCAAACGACACGCCCTCCACCACTTCAGGAGCTCCACGGTGGTGGGCGGGCCACGGTCCTTGGTGCCGAAACGCACCCGCTCTGGCACCCTGAGAGCCATAAGAATGTCATCCAGTTTGTGCTCCATCATGTTAGCGATGATCTCCAAAACGTCGTCATCCATCCCTTTCAAATGGAATATAGCAAAGAAATGATAATGGAATACATTCCCCTTTAAACACTCTTAATCAGGCCCACTCCAGTGTCATGCAATGAGTGTAGAAAGAGTCACTTTGCACAAGCTAAATACTGTCGCTGCATACAGAGACTTTGTTGCAAGGTTCCCATTGACACCACCTAGTATACCACTATTTTTCTGATACTTGTAAGATTGACAAGGATGGCTGGCCCCTATACATGCCATCTAACTTCTTGAGAGCAAAAGTGTAGTTTCAAAAAAGTTTTCTGATTTTATTACTGCTAAGCATTTCATCTGCAAACAATGGGTTGCAGAAAGTGAAATCAACTAAAATCAAGAGGGAAACATAAGTTTAGTAATCTATATGTTGAAACTCCTCTCCAGTTACTGGTCGTAACTCTTTATAGAATTAGGAGAGAATTTGTGGACAAAGTTGGTATTAGGCTCGGTGTAAGCTTCAAAGATTTTAGACAATTGCATTTAGTCAATGTTTGGCTTTATTCACGATTGGATAGAACCCAGGAATAGATATAACTAAGTCACTATAGTAGACATATAAGATACACAGAGCTGAACATCGCTAAGCAATAGAAGCTGAAGACACAATTACTGCCAGAAACAATTTGTTATCAAAACATGCTTTGATCAAAGGTCACTGATAAATCAGTTGCTCTGTGTGACTTGTTAATTAGTGCTCAGCAAATGTATTGTTTCTAGTTTCTAGAGCATTGTACAACTGTTCAATGGTAAAATGATAGTTTGCTCTGACAAAAACTCAAAAAGAGATAAAAAAATCATTCAGATGCCGTTCCAATGATACCTTTGACCTATTGAACAAAAAAAGAAGAAAGAAATAGACATGAAGAAGAAAAAAAATGAGAATGAGGACAAGGGAGAAAATTTACCTTTGATGACCATCTGAGCTAATTTGGGTTTCTTGCATGCTGAGAGGGCTTCAGATAGCACCCCAAGGAGGTCCACACTCCTATCTTGGCGTCTCTTCCACTTGTGAAGGATGCTGCGTGCAGTGTTGGTATCGTTCCCCCTGTCAGTCACACGGCCAATGTCTTCATCGGAAAGCCCGAGCTTTTGGCCGAAGAGCTTCCAGCTTTTCCCAATACTTTTGCTGACATGGTCAAGGATACGCAGGGAGAGTCCTAGAAATATGATGAAAAATCAGTCAAAGGATGACCTGCTATGACAACACTGCCAATTTGAGAATCCCAAAGGCTGCAAAAACGGAAAGTTATTCACAGGGATTCATCACATCATAATTTCTCTATTATCATTCCCACTATAAAAAGATGATCAGTTCTCATCACTCAATTCACTTCAACCATGAATCTTCACTTTTTTATGGCAATGTACGCGAGATGAACAATTCATTTTCTGGTATTCAGATAATTTTAGAACTAAACTGATTCAACCGCTGCTTAAAGGGGATGGCTAGTAACTGATCAGTGGGAATCAGTGGGAATGCTGAGGGATGATTGTTCCAATCCTTGTGGGATTCATTTAAGAGTACATTATATATCTACTGTTGTGTGAAAATTATTTGGTCTCATATTTGGTCTCATATTCAAGTAATGTGCAGATTAATGCACCGTTACTGACCAGGCACGCTAACCTGGAAACATTTAACTGCACATCACTTGAATAGGAGACCATTCTGAAGCAAATAATTTTCACACAACAATAGATATATGATGTACTCTTAAATGAATCCCACAAGGATTGGAACAATCATCCAGAATTCTCACTGATTCCCACTGATCAGTTACTAGCCATCCCCTTTAAAGCAGACTTGGAAACCTCTTCCTTCTTCTGCAATCACTAAATCCTACAAACAGCGTGGTCCTTCATAGTATATCAAAATAGAAGTTTACTGATCTTAACATTACAGCTTGAGGACAGAACGTTCTAATAGCCCCTTTGAATTAAATATACCTGGGTGTGTTCCCATCCTGCCTTACATACAACAACAGCATTGGACATTTCTTGCTGAACTTACGGCTGGAGAGCAAAATTTGCAGCCAGAGTTCTGTGACTTCTGACCTTGGCATTTATAAGATTTCGCTCAAAGTCTCTATGAGTGATATAACCTCATGTGCACGCCACCTCCAAGTATCAAATCAAGGGAAACTACCAAAGGGTTATATCAAAACACTTTTACAACTTTGTGGAGTCTACAGCCAAATGGATTGAAGGAGAGAGGAAATGCATGATGCCTCCAGCGCCATTAAAGGAATGGAGTCATAGAATACTACTTTTTTCAAACGTCACTGGCCATGTTCAAGCACTCAAAGGAGAACCACAATGAACCAATCTAATGCATTCTGTACCATACCACGCCAGGCTTGGAGCATTCATGTGCTCTGTGGAGAAAACGTATGTTGTACCACATGAGTTAATTTCAGAGGGGTTCACACCATTATTGCGACAGGGTCATTACTTGCAGGTGTCCCAAGCAAAGCGAATGAAGTCTTTGCATTATGATGTATGTGCGTGAAGCATGCATGCTGCTCATGCCAACCTCTGTCACAATTATGGTACGTTTTTTGCAGCATATCGGGAAGTGGTCAATTGTATAGAACAATACGATACACTTCAGGAGAGCTTCAGCACTTCTTGGTACGGGCATGGTACGGTATAGTATGCTTTAGGACAACGCTCGAATGTACCAATTGACAACCACTAAACAGGTACCTCGGCAGACCTCCAGCCCAAGGTCATTCAGGCCGAAGCTACGCAATGCTTCCGCCAGCACCAGCTGTTTGTCCGCCTCAAATGGCTGGATGACCCGCCAGTCCAGCAGCATGTGGTAGACCCTCTGGGTGAGGTCATGCTCCTCCAGCTCCAGCTGTGATCAAATGCTCTATCATAGGTTATTACAAGCTCTTTCACAGGTTCTCACTGAAAGTCTATTGGTTCTCAAAGGTTCCATCATAGGTTCTTACAGGCTTATTCCTACAGGGTTCTCACTGGGACCCTGATAGGTTCTTACAGGCTGATTCATAGCATCTCACTGGAACTCTTTAGGTCCTTACAAGCTCTTTCATACATGTTCTCAAAGGTTTGATCATAGGTTATTACAAGTTCTTTCACAGGTTCTCACTGAAAGTCTATTGGTTCTCAAAGGTTCCATCATAGGTTCATACAGGCTAATTCCTGCAAGGTTCTCATTGGAATAATTCCTACACTATTTTCATTGGAACTCTCTGGGTTCTCAAGTCTCACAGGTTATATCATATGTTCTTACAGATTAATTCATAGGCTCTCACTTGTACTCTATAGGTTCTCACTGTCACAGTCTCACAGGTTATTCCTATTGTTCTCCTTCCACAGGTTCTCATAAATTTTTGTATAGTCATTCATAGGTTCACCCATCTGTTTTCTCAGATTCTCCTATAGGTAAGCATAAGTTCTCTTGCAGGTCCTCAATGGTTCCTACACAACACCACAATTATAACATAATGATGTTGGAAAGGTTATCACTTTGTGACTCCTGCCAAGGAGGTTATGAAAATAAAGGAAAAATTGATAATGACATCAGGAACAATTACATTTTGGTAGTGATCCAGCTCATCGTTGAATCCAGGATGTTTTTTAAAAGATTTTTTATCATTGGGAAATGGGGCCAACAACAAATTAACGAATTCAAGAAGTGCATGTTTGAGGTGCGCATGCATGCACTGAGCCCGCACTTGAGGTGCAGCAAGATGCTAAGGTAGAGACACTAGAAAGGATTCTTTATCAATGAGAGATTTTTAGCATGTGTATTATATGGGTGGAAATTAGCTGCTTAGCAGAGGTCTGTGCTCTCTGAGTGTTTTTCTAGTTTGACATTTGTTGCAATTTGCTGGTCTTGAAATGCTGCATTACTATAGATGCACTCCTTTGGTGACAAATAAGTGCTGACTCCTACATTTGTATCCTCCGTGGCAAACCACTGCCTCCATCCTCACCCTGCTCGATCTCGTTTGCAAGGCCATCCAACTCCGCTTTGCGGCACGCCAGGATCAGTGGCCGCAGCTTGTCCCGCGAGCATGCCATCTGTTCCCGCCACCTATGCAGCATGTCCATTGTGCAGTCCTTGTCCCTGACATGGAGGAGAGAAATGCTCTTCACCTCACTGTCGGTGAGTTTGAGATCCTTGGCAAATTTCTTCCAGATAGGGGCCACGTGCGCAGCAACAGTACGTAGGACATCATTATCCAGAGTGTCTGGGACAATTCAAAGACACAAACGATACAGTCAGGAGTTTGCTTCTTATTCTCTATTTTTTTTTTTCTTTTTTTGCTGCTTAAAACACAAAATATGATGACAAATTATTTCATTTATTTCATATGTATTGTGTCTGGTAGGTCTGTACTCACGTGTTTGACATAAAACTTCAATATCCTTCGGAAAAACAAAGAAACAAGCAAACAAGCAATCACATGAGCTCATAGCAAGCACTGTTAGCCTAGCTGATATATTCTAGACTCTCCCTATTACAGACAGCTAACT